>NW_016107425.1:2324440-2331684 GCF_001604975.1 Cebus imitator | reverse complement strand
TCTGCCTCCAGGGTTCAAGTGATTTTCATGCCTCGGCCTCCCAAGTAGCTGGGATTACAGGTATGAGCCACCATGCATGGGCTCAGTTCTTCTTTTGTGACTCAATTATTATAGTTCTTCCATTTCCTGAAAAGCTCCTCTCCTAGGAAACACTTCGACCGCCCCATAGAGTCTCTGACTCTAGCTTAAAAGACTGTCAATCTTTCTAAAAGTCAGGTAGATATCAGAAACACTGTGTCTTTGTTAAAAATGAAGGCTGAGGGCCCAATCCCAGCTTTTCTCAATTAGAATCTCTTGGAATAGTAGAAATCTGAAGTTTTTTAAAAATTCCCCCAGTGAATGTGATGTACATCAACGTGAGTCTGACTCAATTACACCTTGCATTATGGGATAACTGTGCTCCCTGTGTCTTCTAGGTCTTGTCTTCTAGATTTCTGTCAAAAAAGGCAAAAGATTGTAAAAATGCAAGCACTTTGGGAAGCCAAGGTGGATCACAAGGTCAGGAGATCAAGACCATTCTGGCTAACACAGTGAAACCCCATCTTTAAAAAAAAAAAAAAGATTGTGAAAATGCTAACTTAATGACTAAGATTATTATTTCTTGGAGGCAGGGGTCCATTTCTTCTGCCCTTACTTCACCTCATCCCATCAAGCCCCAGTAGTAGACAGGATAATTGCCTATGAAAGATACCTAAAACCAGAGGCTCATGGACCACCTTCCACCTCCTTTCCATACAGAATTTTAGTCCCCCCAACTCCCACCCCACGAGATCCTGTGAGATGGATTTCAAAGATTAGTGATCACTTTGGGAGCACAAATATGAGGTATTTCTTCCCCCCCACCTTTTGAGACCAAGTTTTGCTCTTGTTGCTCAGGCTAGAGTGCAATGGCACCATCTCGGCTCACTGCAACCTCCGCCTTCCAGATTCAAGCGATTCTCCTGCCTCAGCCTCCTGAGTAGCTGGGATTACAGGCACCCACCATTATGCCTGGCTAATTTTTGTGTTTTTAGTAGAGACAGGATTTCACCATGTTGGCCAAGCTGGTCTCAAACTTCTGACCTCAGGTGATCTACCCGCTTCAGCCTCCCAAAGTGCTAGGATTACAGGTGTGAGCCACTGCACCCATCCAGGTGTTTTTTTGTGTGTGTGTTTGGCAAATGTCCCTGGAACCACTGACCTCCTCTTTACTTATTTAGAAAACAAAGTGACATGAAGATTCTGAGACTTCATTTCAGCTTGACTTTAAGAAAGAAGCCCATAGAAATGCAGAAAGCATCCCTTCCTTAAAAAACCAAGTGCCACCTAAAGTACCTAGATAACTAAATGAGATCTTGTTCTTGTGCCCAAGATGACTCTTCGTCTATTGACATAGGGATGAAACTTGATTATGAAGTCTGCAGCCTTGTTCCAACCACGAGCAAAAGGCTTACAATGCATCCTACACATGTTTTGTGTCTGCATCCTGCTTCTGAAGGATCCAAAGCACTTCCACCTGTCTCTGTGTCCTCTAGCATGTAGGATGGCAGACATCCACCCTGTTTCACAGATGACCCTTCTGAAGCCAGAGAAGTATGTGATTTGTGCAAGGTAGAACACTTCAGTAACAGCAAAATTCTAGAAATTGATTAAGGTGACTTAATCCTTTGGTCAAAGACCTGAGCCACCCTCTTTCTGCATAAAGTCATCTTTTGGGTACCCAATACATTTTAATCTTGTTGGCATTCAGTCTGCAAATAAAGCTGACTCACAGGTAAGCCCATCTCTGGATGCTTTCCCCCACCTTTTATGCCCCGCTTATTGACATGAGGGTTCTTACCTGTTCCTTTTACTATAGGAGAAAAAAAAAATCTAAGGAGTTAATTAAAGTAGGATGTCAACTTACATCATTTCCCTGAGATGCAACTGGATTATGGAAGAAATGCTTAGAGGAGGATTGCTTTACCCAAAGAAATGGCTAGCTGAGTTTGAAATTTCAGACATCAGCAGAATAGGAAACTTCTGAGTATTCTTTTTAAAATGTATTTAATGGGCTTAGTTGTGAGTCAGCTTTATTTGCAGACTAAATGCCAACAAAAGGTGACTTTATGCAGAAAGAGGGTGGCTCAGTTCTCTGACCCAAGGATCAAGTACCTTAATCAGTTTCTAGAATTCTGCTGTTACTGAAAAGTTCTACCTTGCACAAATCACATACTCCTCTCACCTCAGAAGGGTCACCTGTGGAACATGGTGGATGTCTCCCCTCCTCCATGCTAGAGGACATACAAAGACAGGTGGAAGTGCTTTGGATTTTTCTGAAGCAAGCAGAATGCCAAAACCTATCTACAGGACAGAAGATATTAGAATGAAGAAACTGTCAAACACAAAATTTAAAACATAATTTAAGTAATCAAATTCTATCTAAAAATCACCCAAAGAAGGTGATTTTGGAGGCCTGGAATCACAATTTTAAATAAACTTGTAAAAATTATCCAGTCTGGAGACATCCATTATAGACCAAGACGGAGGATCAGAAACTGAATTTATTCTTCAACTCAAAACAACTAAAAAATAAGACAAAATATATGAAACAGTAGTTCTCAGGACACCAGACATAAGGCAATGAAAGGCAGTGATCCCTAAAAGATGGGATAACAGATGAGGTGAGCCCTAAGATTGTCCCAGCTTACTGCACTGAGAGAGTTTCCAGGCCACAGTACAAGGAGGGTAAACCCAAATGGAGTCAGCTGTTTCTCTGAGTAGAGGAAACTAGGGAGGCCGAGGTAGCTGGAGCTCACAGGGTAGAATATCAGATAGCAGAGAGCTACAGAGAGAGGACTCTGGAAATCTGCAGAGGGTCCCCTAAATATTCAGTTGACTATTTGTTTGATATACATGAGAAGAAGCTGCCTGAGTAGGAAAAGGATTACCTGAAAAAAATCAAGGGATAAGGAGTAGAGGGAGCTCACCTAGGGCTGGGAACGATGCCTGTTCTCACTAGCCAGACTTCATAACTCACAGGGTATCAGGTAGACTTCTCAAAAGGGCCTTCACTTGGCACTGGGTGAAATTAACTCTAGACCAAATACTGCCCTAGTCCCACTTGAAAAAGCTTACTCAAGAAGAAACAGATAGCCTAAATAGCCCTATTAAATAAATTTAATTTGTAGTTAAAAATCTTCCCACAAAGAATCTTCCCAGACTCAAATTCCTTCACTTGAGGATTTTACCAAACATTTAAGAAAGAAACAATACCAATTCTACACAAACTCTCCCACAAAAGTAAAGAGGAGGGAATACTTTCCAATACTCCATGAGGCCAGAATTCATCTGGTAACAAAATCCAGAAAAAGATATTACAAGAAAACTACAGACCTATATTCTTCATACATAAGACTCAAGAATTCTGAACAAAATTTTAGCAAATTGAACATATATAAGAACAAATTGAATAACATATAAGAAGGACAATGCATTATGACCAAATAGGGTTTATCTTGGAAATGCAAACAAGTCTTTCAGGCAGTTACTACCAATCATTAGAGCTGGAGGAAAAAAATAATATTTTTTCATCTCTGACCCCAGTCAAACATCTTGTTTTATTAAGCTGAGGCAAAAGTGCAGAACAAATTGTACTAAACTAAAACTAGTATTAAAATCTCCTGGTTGCTAGTCCAATATTCTTTCCACAACACAAGTTTAAGAAAAAGTAGAAAACAACAAAAGCTGGAGTCTAATAAAGAGAGGCTTGCAGATAACTATGAGAAAAAAATCAAGATTTGAATGGGATACAGATGTGAACTTTTGAAGAATGTCAGTGATGTATCATGGGGCTAGTTCTAAATACAAATATTTTTCCTGAGACTAACAATAGCTTTTGTGCAAAAGAAAGAATTATCTGCAAGAAAGTAGATGGAATACTTATTTTAAAAATATTTTTCATAATGAAAGTGTTAAAATGACTTGAACTATTTTTGACCTAACATGAACATGATTCTTATGACCAGAAAATTGCCCTGTTTGCAAGTAAGGCCAAAAAAGCAAGATGATGTAAGATTATACAACATTCAGGCCAATAAAGTCATATGTAGATACACAGAAATATTATTAATCTTGATGAGAAAATACAAATATTATTAATCTTGATGGGAAAATACTCATCAAAGAATTTGCTCCAGGAAATGATTTTAAAAGGGTCTGTGAATGAAAACCTAAATTGAAGCACAAATAAATATTTCTCTTAAAAAGCAATGACTTATTTAATAGCTGTCTGTAAGCCATGTGTTCAATAAGAATCATATGTGCTTATTAAAATAAAGATAGAATACCAGCTAATGGTGAACAATGAACATATCCACAGACTATGGATCTGCCTACCTTTCTATCCCTATGTGAGTTCCCCATGAGCAGGAGTTAGGTCTTACTCATCTTTATATTGCTGGGGCTAGCAGAATCCCCAGCATGTACTCATTCCTTTCTTCTTGCTCTCAGACTCGTGTCATGTGAGATAATGAATGCCCTTGTTGTTTGAGTTAGTCAAATTGAACTTTCTTACTTGCAGCCAAGAGCATTAGCATTGAGACAACCACTGCATGAATCTCCATTTCCTGAACTGTAAAACAGGGAATGGTCACATCTGTCTGACAGAGTTTTGAAAGCAGTAAATGAGATAATGTACTTTAAGAACATTTTGCATAGTGCCTAGCTTAGGAAATGCTAAGAAAATGTGAATTTCCTTTCCTCGATTACAGAATTTGCCATTTAAATACTAAGGAGACAAAGTTCAACACATTCAAAGTTCATAGAACTGTCCATGATGTCACCTGCTAAACTTGATGCTGTCAATTTTGAGATGATTAATTATTGCATTAATGATTTTCTAATTATTGTTATTGTTAAACTCATCAAAAAATTTGCTCCAGGAAATGATTTTAAAAGGGTCTGTGAATGAAAACCTAAATTTGTACCAAGTAAGCAACAAAGACAATGGCTCAGAACACTCTTCCTTCCCCAAAACAAGCCATTATGCTGGTAGCCCAGCAGCTGTGGCCTACTTTCATTTTATCGTGATTTTTTTTAAAACTTTTTATTGGAAAATGTCAAACTTACAGAAACTTGCAAGCACAAAGAATAACAGCACTAAGGACACATGTGCACCCCTTCCCTAGATTCACCTATTGTTAACATTTTGCCCACCTGCTTTCTCATTTCTCTCTCTCTCTTTTTTTTATTATTTTTTTTATTTTTTTAAGACAGGGTCTCACTTTGTCACCCACGGTGTAGCGCAGTGGTACAAACTTGGTTCAATGCAGCCTCCACCTCCTGAGCTCAAGCAATCCTCCTGCCCCAGCCTCCTGAGTAGCTGGGACTACAGGTGTGTGCCACCACACTCGGCTACTTGTTTATATTTTTGTAAAGATGGCATTTCACCATGTTGTCCAGGCTGGTCTCCAGCTCCTGAGCTCAAGCAATCCACCTGCCTCAGCCTCTCAAAGTGTTGGGATTACAGGCGTGAGCCACTGTAACCAGTCTTGTTCTCTTTCTCTGTGTATGTGCATATGTATACATAGGTACATAATCTTCATATACATTTACTATTCTGAATCATTTGAAAGTTTAGACATCGTGCCCATTATGACACAATTTTTATTTTAAATTTCATTTTATAATTTAAACACTTAAAAAAATCAATACTTGTATATGATTTGTATATGCTGCTAAATCCAAAGTGTACAAAGGGAAAATGGTTAAAAGTAAGTCTTCCTTTCATCCCTAGGGCGTACACTCCAATGTCTCGGCATAAGAAGGGAATGCATCATGGGATTATCTGAATCCATTTATTTCCCAATTATATGAAAACTTTCATATATCCAAAATGATTGAGAAAGCTGTAGATAACTATCTAAAAGAGAAAATCTAAGAACCTAATCTAGAATCCCTCATAGCCACTGCTGTCTCTGGTGCTGCAAAGGTTTGAGATATTTGGCCTTTTCTCCAGGGATTCTTACTTTTAGAATGCAGACACTATTGTATGAGGAAGCCCAAGCTGCCCTGTGAAGAAACCCATATGCAGAGGAACAACAGTGTGAATAACCTGTGAGCCAAGTGAGTAAGCCATTTTGAAAGGAGATACTTTAGTCTCATTGGAGCTGCCCCAGCTCATGCTGCATGGAGCAGAGATGAGCCATTCCTGCTGAGTCCTGCCCACATTGTAGATTCATGTGCCAATTAAATAATATTTTTTTGTTTTAGGACACTAAGTTTTGAGTGTTTTTCCCCCTACAACAATACTTAACCAGAATAGCTAGCCATGGAGGAATACAAAGATAGAGTGATCTATTAGGGTAGGGTGCCTGCCTTCAAAGAGCTCATGCTGTAGTGGAGGAGCCACTAGAAGCCAAACAAAAATTAATTAAATACAGTGCTCTCTATATAAATACCATTTGTATATAAAATTTTAAGAGAAAGGAGAAATTAACCAAGTTTGACAGTGTCTCAAAAAAACGTAAAGAAAATAAAAGTTGAGTTAGGTCTTGAGAATGAGCAGGAGTTCACCAGGTAGAAGAAAGAGGGCTCTCATCATTTCAATGCCACGAAACTTTGTAGAATATAAGGAAGGATGCTAAGATGGGCAGGGCCAGGAGTAGGACAAGATCAGAGAAAAGGAAAGACCCAAGTTAAGGGTTCTGGTTAAACTAAGAACAAGGACCAGGGAGGAAGAAGCAGTTGAGGGGAGGGGACAAGAGGAAGAGAGCAGGAAATGAATGAGGTTGCAGAATAGCCCGGGCTGCTGACCAGGGCAGGGCCCCCAGAGGACTCAGGACCAAGATCTGGGCCTGCTTCTGCCTATGGTGGGCGGTAGGAGCTGTGTAGGCTATAGGAGCCTGGGAGAACCTCTTCAGGTTTCTGAACAAGTCTTCCCTCTGTAGAACGAAGGGTGGAACTCAGGAGCTTTAAGGCTGTTTCCAATTTTGTGACACTTATGAGGGTCAGGGTTTCTCCAAATGGGGTCCTATGGAATCAGGATGCCTGGGCACCCCAGGTAATCCTGATGCCAGTTATATTTAAGAAATACTATTGCCGGGCACGGTAGCTCACGCCTGTAATCCCAGCACTTTGGGAGGCCCAGGCGGATGGATCACAAGGTCAAGAGATCGAGATCATCCTGGTCAACATGGTGAAACCCCGTCTCTACTAAAAATACAAAAAATTAGCTGGGCATGGTGGCGCGTGCCTGTAATCCCAGCTACTCAGGAGGCTGAGGC
>NW_016107425.1:2306573-2324303 GCF_001604975.1 Cebus imitator | reverse complement strand
TCTCAAAAAAAAAAAAAAAAAAAAAAAAAAAAAAGAAATACTATTGTATGAACTGAATGGGATGGAACTTTTCTTGTCCTTGGTCTCTTTGCATTAAGAAATAAAATTTTTGCATTCTATAAGCAATACTGTAAAAGCAACACAAAACTCTGCAAGATGTAAATACCACACCATTTTCCCCAAACTGCAAACTGAAGATTTCTTTTCCCCATCAGGTAAGAAAGTAATGCATTGTTTTTCCTTTTTTCTTAAGGAAGCAAACTTACTTTGACCAGTAAAATACCCTACTTGGCCTCAGAAGCTGATAAGAAGATTGGGCAGCGCCAGAGAAGGTGGCCTGTAATTCTAGTGGAATTTGTTGAAACTAACTCTGAAACACCTACAACTGAGCAGCTGCTGAAAGCGTTGGCCTTTTGTTTGGGGTAAACACCACAAAAATACCAGCATCTTCCAGAATCTTCTAGACTGTCAGTGTACAAGAGATGAGGGCAATTAATTTTGTTGGCAGATGCAGATACAGAGTCATGAGAGGGGTCTTCTGGAAGAGAAAGTCAGGGCCTGGATAAGCTTCTTGAAATCAGACATGCAGAAGCCCAGTGGAGATATGGATTTGCTTTTTGAATGTTAATGAGTGTTCTTAATCAAACTTGGCTTTCACCATGAGTTCTGCTCCCACACACTCTGGTTTGAGGCTAAGCGAGACTGGAGTGCACTTGATTAAACTCAGCAAGGATCTTATCCAAGGGCAGTCTTCCAGTGTTTTTCTTTTCAAGCACCAGGAGGATTGTAAATAAAACATGTTTAGAAAATATAAATTCCCCATCTTGCCCAGTCTCAACAAAACTATAGAGGCACACATCTATTTTGCTTAAAGGATTCAGCAGTTTGCTGAAAAATGTATTGATTAGATCTTATAAAAAAAGAGGGAAAGGGAGGAAGAGAAGGGGGAGGGAGGAAGAGAGAGAGAAAAGGAGGAAGAAAAGGAGGAGGGGGGAGGAGGGGGACGAGGAGGAGGGAGAGGGAGGGAGCTCATGGAGTGAAGCCAAGGCCATTCTTGGGAGGAGCAGCCTGGAGCATTCACTTGTGAGGGCTCCTTCCCTTGATCAGGTGAAAATGGACTTCAAGCCCTAATGGGAAAAGAAAGGAAGCACCAAGGGGAGGAGAAGAAAGCCTAGGCAGAAGCTGTGTCCTGGCAGAGGGCCACTCCTTTGCTGGGAGGTCTGTGGCCTCAGCTTCTCCGGACAGTTACTGATCACTGCTGGCAGCATGCTCCTCTCCTCCCTCCCGTGGTGCACACACCAGACAAAAGGTCCAAGGAAGATGCCCCTTTTATGAGGCATTCCAGGAATTTGTAATTTACAGGAAGGCGATACCACTGGTAGGTGTGAGAACAAAAACCTCAAAGAGATAGGATCGGCAGCACATATTTTAATTCCTTCTTTTCCCTCAGTTATTGCACTTCCAGGAGGTCTGTCTATTAAAATCTAGATTGTAAGATTCTCATAGCTTAGAATCAAAACACAAACCAAAACAAAACAGCAGTAGAGAACCACAATAGTTCACTGCCTAATCTAGCTTCCCCCACTCATTCACTCCAACTTTTGCAAGGTTTTGTTTCCATTACATTTAACTCCTAAGCTTTCATTCTTCATATTTGCCCTGCACTGATATTTAGAAACCCAAGTTCATGTTAATGTCAAGAAAAAAAAATCCTTACAACCAGTAGGACGTCAAAGGCAAGACTGGCTTCACTCCATTGGACAGTAGACATGGGAAGAAAGCTGCTGCTGGGTTACAGGCTCAGGGTGTGTCACCAAGGGAGGGGAACAATGGGATTCAGCAGTTACTCACCACCTGAGTCCATTCCCCTTGGAACCCTGGCCAAAAGATAAACACCAAGAGGGAAAAGAACTCTGTGTAAATATCCCCATGAGAACAATGAACAAAGTTCACGTATTTTATCTGCCCATGTGAGCTCAGGCATAAAGCCCGTTGGAGTCTTATTTTTCTAGCACATTTCATAAGCCCATTGTTCCAGGAGACAAGTCCTATACCCCCAATCAAGGGGAACCTAGAACCCCTATTAATGAAGAGGTTGTAAGATAGCAAGTGTCAGTGTGCGTCCTCCAAGAAGTCGAAGCAACCAGATCAGGGAATGGAAGAAGGGAGTCTTTTCTTCAAAGTCCTTACAGGGATCTTACCACATAGCCCATGCAAGTGGTTTAGAAAGTCCAATAATCCAAGTCTTATCGTGGAAAAGACAAAGCCAGTCTCCTTTCCTCCCCTGACCTGTCCGCTTTCAGCTGTTTCTTATATTATCCTTCAAATTTCTAAATAAAATGCTTATGATGCTATTGATTTATCCAATAGGGCCATCAATAAGGTTCCCATTAGGCTAGGAGACTCTTTCTTACACTTTCTGCCCTATTTTGCCTCCCTCTATTCTCTCAATATAGGTAAATTATAATTTTTGGTTAAATCTATACTCTCTGTTTCCATTATTAGATAATTGCTCAATGCTGAGGACAGAGGCTTACTATCATTTTACTTGCTTTGTCTTCCGGTGTGCAGGGTTGCTACTGAGAAATCCTGTGCTCTTCTACTTTCTCTTCCTCTGAACAGAACCTGTTTTATCCCTCTAGGGAAATGTTTAGGGTCTTCTCGTTATTCAAGGTTTCTGAAATTTCAAAGTGGTATAAACTGGTGTGGGTCTTTTCAAATTTGCAGGAAATATTCTGGTCATATTTCCTTGCCCACTCTTTAACTTCCACTTTCTTTATTCCGTCTTTCTGGAATTCCTCTTAGGTGAATGTCAGCCCTCCAGACTAATCCTTTCATTTTCTTATTATTGCTATGCCATTGTCCATTTTTTTGTTTATTTGTTCATTTTTCCGGGAGATTTTTTTCTTTGTTTTTTAGGGCTTTTAAGAGCTTTTTTTTCTTGTTCTTTGCAATGATTTCTGAATTAAAGCATCCTGTCTTGGATTCATGGGTACAGCACCCTCTCTTACCTTCTAGCAATATCCAATAAGTTTTTGTGTGTTTATAAAGGTTAATTCTGTTCCCTTTCATTGTTTGTTCCTCCTAAATCTTTTTTCCTGGTTAAATGATTTTAATCTCTTTTATGTTGAAGGCTTTCCTCCAGAATCAGGTGGACCTCGCATGCCCATTTATATTGAAGACGAAGACCCAAAAGTCTGATTCATGGGTTTGCTTTGAGACACATGGGCAGGTTTGTCAGCTGGTGAATTTCACTCACAGACACCTAGTACTGAGGCAGCCTTTTCAGAATAGGACCCCAAATGGCCTGCAACTCAGCTCCCCCCAGGTAGCAGAATCCCTGCTCTTTGGCTGGAGGGGATGCCTGCTGGGCTGCCAAAGTGCCAGGGGCTGGGTGGTGTCATCATCAGCATGCAGTCATTGTCAGTACTGACTTTCACTTTTTCCCAGTACCAGCTCTAAGCCTCACTCCTGCCCTCCTCTGTGCTAATGTGGCTATGTCCATAGACATTTTGGTTCCACATCTCTAGAGAAAAACTACTAGCCTTATGCAAGCAGGTGGCAGAGGAAGGGGAGGGAGAGGAATTGTGAGGTTGTACGGTTGGGGAGAACACTTAGGGATCTAATTCCGGGCTTCTAAGCAACCCTCCCCCCCACCTCATGTTCAGTTGCCCAACTCCTTCCTGCCTCCAGAACTACCTGGTGCGTCAGAACCTCAGCCTTCGTGAGGTTCTGCTGGGAGGAAAAGGGTGTATGGTGCAGTCCACCTTGGAATATCCTCTGAAGACTACACCGATCACCACCCCTCCACCTGCTTTCCATTGGCCTACACTGTGAAGCCAGTCCAAAATCTGTATAGCTCCCCTTCCAGAGTATCTGGTTTTGTGCACTGGTACCTTTTTATTCTTCTACTAGAATTTTTAGTTGGGATTTTGGAAGAGAGAAGCTTAGGTCTGCCATGTTTAATCAAAAGCTTTGTCTCATTAGGTAGATTTCACACTTGCTCTGCAGAAATCTGCTTGCCTGTAGTCCATGGAGCCCACTGGGTTTTCTGGGCTTATATAGGTGGATGGTTCTAACCTTGGATCTGCCAGGCACCAAATGTGTGGCCTTAGGTTAACCGATTCACCTCCCTGGGCCTCATTTCTTCATGTAAAAATTGGGGATAATGGAGGGCTTCTGTATATTAAAAATTTTTTTTGTAAATTGTTAAATTAACAGAATTAAATTAAATTGTGTTTTGTGTTAATGTCCATAATAATAAGCAAGTGGGGTAGGCATACAGTACCCCAGTTTTCAAATGAATTCTACCAAAAAAGGGGCCTAGTCTCTCTACGGGGGGTGAGGGGATACTTGCTTGGTGCTTTGTGATTTAATTATCCCCTTATTATGTTTCATTCTCCATGTGAAATTCAGATTTTCCATTAAATGGCTGATTCTCCCATTTAAAAAGTTAAATGTGGTGATTTGTGGTGGGGGGGGAGGGAGGAAGCAAAAGAGTTCTATCTGGTTATTTATTTTTAGAAATATAGAAGGAAGGAAAACTAAAGTCCCTAACTGTGAAGAGGTGGTATCCTTGGGCCCTTGCCTTATCTTTATTTTAGATGATCTTTCTTTACTTAGATGATCAACTTCTCAGTGTCCAATTTCAAAAATATTTAAGTTTGTACTTTAAGTGAACAATTATCGGAGGAAGTGAAATGTTTTCCTGTAGTGTTTTGCCTCTTTGTGAACTAAATAAGGTTGTATGCATATTCCACCTGCTGAACACTGACCTCCATGAGGGCCTGGGAGTGTCCTCATTTTTCCACAGAATATAGCACAATGCCTAGCACATCCTACATCACATCCCTTAGGAGCTACAGGAGATCTTAAAGTACATCTAGGCCAATCCCTTTGTTTTACAGATAATCTAGAAAAGCCCAAACAAGATGAAATTATTTGCCTGAGGACTCGGAGGAGGAGACTGAACCAAAACTTGACCTCAGCCTCTCAGCTCAGAATTAGTGCTTTCCACTATACCAGGCTGCCCAGAATAGTATTTAGTAAGAATCTAGCGTTCTCATCACAGCCTAGTCTTTCATGTTCTCTCCATTATACCCCAGCCTTTTCTTTTCCTTAAATGCTGGTGGATTAAAAAAAACAGAACAAAACAAAACAAAAAACAGCAATAAGGCTTAACATAAACCTAAGAGCTAATTACATCAAGAGAAAAGAAAGCTGGGACCTTACATAGTGGGTGATTTAACTATATATTCTCATATAATGCATAATCAAAACCACTCTCTTTAAAATATTTCCACTAATTGATTCTCTCATGAAGCATGCTGTAGGTGTGTACGTTTTCTGCCTTGAATACTGACTATCATGTGTACCTTCAGAGTCTACTTCTTTTAACCTGACAAAACCAGCCCCAACTGACCTCTGCTCTCTGATTTTAGTGTTGCTTTCATTAGGTTCACCTGAGTGAGTTCAGATCAGAACACCTGACTTAATCAATAGTAGGGAGTCACTTATTGCAGGGGTATAGGGGTTTCTCCTGGAACCTCAGGGCAGGAAGACCAGTCAGATGATCCCAAGGAGCTGAAAACCTAGACCCAGAAAGCCCGCAGGAGCCAGGGGAGCTCCCTGAGCCTTGCCCCTGCCCCTCACACCCTCCATCTTGGTGGGGCCCCGTGGTCTCCATCCCTGCCTGCATGTGTGCCCCCTTTTTCTCTTGGCAGATCATCTTTCTTCCCTGGCCATCCATGTGGCCTCCTCACCCTCCTGGGCTTACATTCCCTTCACTTCAGTGGTAACTAGAGCCTGAGACTCCTATTTCTCAGTCTGAATTCCAAACTGGCAGGAGAAATAACCCATTGGCACTGCTTGGGCTGATAGCCCCTGTGCTCTAAGGAATCACAACCGTGGGATAGTTGCCCATTCAAACATGGCGTCCAGGCTGCTGACAACTGACATAAGTCAGTTTGGCTATTCACATCTGTCAAGTTTGTTTTTGGCAGATAATGGCCAACTCCAATGGCTAGAGGTCTGTGAAAGCCACAGTTCGTCTCCCCAATGATCTCACTCTCAGGAGGTGTGTGAAAATGAAGGTGGATTTCATTCAGAATTCTGTTACATATACCAACATTTATGAATAAGCAGGCACAAAAACATAAGCTGCAGCAGTAGAATCAGTTCAAATTCCGTTGCATTAGTGACTGAATCCTCTGCTCTCTGTCAGGGCACAGAACACAACCAAGGCCCCTCCCTCCCGCACCACCACTGCAAAGGGGGTTAAGCTGGCCAACTCACTCTAATACCACATTTATGCAAGGGGAGAGGTGCCTTTACCTTTACAATATCTGTAGCCAGCCCACATTTTGTCCACGAAAATCTCTGATGCTAATTAATAGACCATGTGAGGATTCAAGTGGTGGTCTTCAGCCATGTTTGGAGAGTGGACTCCAAACAGACCCCTCCAAATGTACCCACCATGCTCTGGAGGATAGGTCCCTAACTTGGAACTTGAAAGATTAACCAATCTGCCCCAGGTTTAGATGAAGGCGCGCGCACGCACGCAGACACACACACACACACACACACACACACACACACACACACACACACACCCCAGATAGTGGTGATGGGTTGGTTGCAAAAGGGCCCTGTCAGATGAATAGGCTTCCTTTAAAGAGTGGTCTTGGAGGCCCCATCCCCACTGCTTGATGTCACTATGGCTGCCAGCCCTGCTAGCAAAGACGTCTTGAACTCTTCAGGCATCCTATTAACAAGGAAAGTACAAAGTGGGTGGGCAGCCAGCAGCCTCTGTTGTGCTAGCTGATATAAAACAAGTCTCTCAAACTTTGTCTTGGTTTTCTTACCTATAAAATGGGATTATCAATACCTACCCTGCCAATTTTTCAGGGTTTTGTATCAAATGAGAATACTTCAAAAACTGAGAACCTTCATTCAAATATAAGGAATAATTCTGAGAGTTTATACAAAAATCTGCAGGATTGTATAACAGTAAAAATATAGCTATATGTAAGCACTTATTCTTTTTCCTTTTTTTTTTTTTTTTTTTTTTTGTTTTTTTTTGAGACAGGGTCTTTCTCCGTCACTCAGGCTGGAGTGGAGTGGTATGATCATAGCTCACTGTAGCCTCTACCTCTTGGGCTCAACTGATCCTCTTGCTATGGCCTCCAGAGTAGCTGGGACTATAGGTATGCACCATCAAGCCTGGCTAATTTTTCTTTTCTTTGTTTTCCCTTCCCTCCCTCCCCTTCCACCTCCTCCTCCTCCTCCTCCTTCTTCTTCTTTTTTTGAGAGACAGGGTTTTGCTATGTTGCCCAGGCTGGTCTTGAACTCCTAGGCTCAAGCAGTCTTCCTGCCTCAGCCTCCCAAATTGTTGAGCTTATAGGCATCAGCCACCCAACTAGCACTTATTCTTGATTTCAAAACCTTACTTCTGCTTTCCAGACCAGCATGAAAGTCATTTTTTTCTTGTTAAGGATCCTACGTAACATGGACTGGTTTCTGTGAGGCTGACTGCACATATCTGAAGGCTGTTGGAAGATTATGTAACATTCATTGCAGCTTGCTCTGTGCCAGGCGCTGTTTCACGTGTTTCACCCCAGCTAATCCTTGCATACACTCACAGACAGCCATGACTGTCCTCCTCACCCTGCTGATAAGGAAACAGATTGAATGTAATCAGCACCTAACCCAGGAGGGCGAGGAGGCAGGATTTGACTCTTGGACACTGAAATCATTCTTCAGTTCTAAAATGCTGTGGCTCTTCAGAAATGCTGTGCTATGTGTACTGGGTGTAACTGCTTCCCACTCTCCCAAGGTACGTTGACAGCCTAACCCCTGGTATCTGTGAACGTGGCCTTGTCTGGAAACAGGGTCTTTCACATGCGATCAGGTGAAGATGAGATCGCACTGGATGAGCGTGGGTCCTAGTCCAGTGGCTGGTATTCTTACAAGAGGGAAATTGGTACAGACACGTGGAGGAGAAGGCTGTGTGAGGGAAGAGGCAGAGATCAGAGTGATGCATCTACAAGTGGAGGGAGGCCAAGGGCACTGGAAGCTGGGAGAGCGACCTGGGATGCTTTCTCTCTCACAGCCTCCAGAAGGAACCAACTCTGCCGATACCTTGATTTTGGACATCTGGCCTCCAGAACTGTGAGAGAAGAAATATCTGCCGTTTTTCAGCCAAGTTTGTAGCGATCTGTCATGGCAGCCGTAAGGAATGAACCCATGGCATAAATACGTGAAGAAGGTGGAGAACCGGGGGCGGCCTGCTGCTGCCTCCACCCTGGCGCATACGAGGCTGGGCTAAGGTAAACGCAGGAGCCACCGGGAGAGGGGTGCAGCCTCAGCTCCTGAGTAGACAGTGTCTTCACAGAACAAGCCAGTCTCTCCCCTGGCATGCCAATGGGGCCTGGGGAGGGACCCCTGATGGTGCTGGGTTTGGCCAGCATGGCTGAGCCACAGCCATGAGAACTGAGCCACGTGCTCAGGACACGGGATCTGTTAGGATTGGGCACAAAAGGGAGCACCTTTAACTTTTCTTTCTGTTTGACTTTGGATTGCCCTGAAATTTGTGTTTGTGGGGGACTGGATCTATCTGCTGAGTGAACAATCACTTGCATTTTCAAAGACAAGGGTTTTCTACACTTTGGTCATTCCATCTTCAAACTGTCAAATCTAGCTGGATGTGGTGGCTCACACCTGTAATCCCAGCACTTTGGGAGGCCAAGGCGGGCAGATCACCTGAGGTCAGGAGTTTGAGACCAGCCTGGCTAACATAGTGAAACCCTGTCTCTACTAAAAAATACTAAAATTAGCCAGGCGTGGTGGCGCCCACCTGTAATCCTAGCTACTTGGGAGTTAAGGCAGGAAAATTGCTTGAACCTGAGAGGCAGAGGTCAGCGTGACCACATTTTGAGAGGCTGAGGTAGGAGGGTCGCTTGAGCCCAGGAGTTCAAGACCAGCCAGGGCAACACAGTGAGACCCTCCCATCTCTACAAAAAGTAATTTAAAAATTAGCTGGACATGGTGACACATCCTTAGAGCATCAGTTTTTGGGAGGCTGAGACTGGAGGACTGCTTGAGTGTAGGGCTTCAAGACTGCACTGAGCTAGGATTGCACCACTGTACTCCAGCATGGATGAATGAGATCCTGTCTCAAAAATAAATAAATATATACATAAATGGAGTTTTATTACACGCCTCAAAATGGAAAGCCAGAATCATCTACCATAAATCAAAGTATTTGCCTGGTTATTATAATATTTATATTAATATATCAGGGAATGCCTTGGCCAGGGAAAAGCTGCCTGGTAAACAGGGGCAGGACCAATGTTACTCTGACAGGCGAGAGGGTTTTTATGAATAGAACTATTTTGAAAACTACTGGAAAAGCTGGCTTAAGTCCCAATATGGAAGAAATTTATATTGTAAACTTTATTATTGTACTGCTGTGAGGATTCTCTGACCACCACAGACCCATCTGTTTGGCACAACATTCTGTACACAGAAAGTTCTGGAATGGGATATATTGAACAGGCTTTTACATGCATAAGTGCCACGCACATTTAAAAGAACAGATGGTGGCATTTCAGCTCTGAGAAAATTAACAGTGCGGTATCTGCCATCTGTATGATCTTGCCCAAATGTCACCACCAGATTATCACCCCTGATATCAGATTATCACCCCTGATATTCACTGGTGATGTATCATTTCCTGATTGGAGAAAATAAATAAGAGTACTAAGCTCAAGAGATCTTTTCATTCTTGACTGCTCAGAGGAGAAATCTGGAAACCCAGCCAAAGAATACAGTCTAACCTTTGTTCGGGCACTAGCGTGAAGGAGAGAAAAAAGGGCTGCGGGATAAAGAGGCACTTGTGTTTTCAACTTGCAGGGGCCGTCGGAACGCGACACTCCACAGCATTCAACAAGCCCTTCTGATACACTAAGGCTGGACACAGACAAGTGTGTCTAGTTAGATCTCATATTGCTTTTCCTGGAGCTGAAGGTGAAGGCCCCCACACAGATGTGGTCCCCATATGGAGATAGAAGCATGAGGGCCTAGCGTGCCCAGAAAGTCACCCAGACCGTAGGCATTAGAGTTCCGCCACCATGGAAAGTAACAGTGGGGCTGTGTGTGTGTTTTCTGCTACCACCTCTTGGCCTGCTGCCGTTTATCGTAGTTGTGGGCAAAAAATAAATGGAAATTGTTCTCTATAATAATATTCCCAAGTTTACCATAAACAGCAATTCCAACACAAAACAACTCAGAAACGCATATAAAGACCAATGAACATAACATTTCTCATAAGGGAAGATGAGCCCGCACGCTCCAGAATGACCTCATGTTAACTAACTGCATCTGCAACAACCCTGTTTCCAGATAAGATCACATTCTGAGGTACTGGGGGTTAGGACTTCAACATATGAATTTGGGTGGGACATAATCCAACCCATAACATACCCCTAAGCCTGAGAGGAAAAGGAGGTGCTGTGGAGCCTAGCTGAGCGCTAAAGGCCAGCAACAGCGGTCGTTAGAGGGGGCCACAGCTGTGCCAGCCCCACACGGAAGCAGGAGAGGCTGGTGAAATAAACACGGCTCCAACCTCTCTCATATCCCACTCTCCAGGCACCAAACTCAATCAGAAGACAGAGGACCAGGGAGCCAGCTGATACCATTTGGGGAAGCCAGTGTTCTCCCAGCACAGGCCAGAGAAAGGAGGATGGATGGATGGATGGATGGAGAGAGAGAGAGAGAGAGAGAGAGAGAGAGAGTGTGTGTGTGTGTGTGTGTGTGTGTGTGTCTTTACAGGGGCAATTAGAGAAAACATTCCAATCTTTTGATTTGAATCAAGACATCCAAATGGATTTGGGATAGAAGTTGCTGTATTTTAGAAATCAGAGGATTTAGATAAACCAAGAGAGAAAATCAAGATGTGTACTTTTTTTTGGGGGGGGGGGCAGAGTCTCCCTCTGTCACCAGGCTGGAGTGCAGTGGCATGATCTCAGCTCACTGCAACCTCTGCCTCCCAGGCTCAAGTGATTCTCCTGCCTCAGCCTCCTGAGTAACTGGGATTACAGGCGTCCGCCACCACATCTGGCTAATTTTTTGTATTTTTAGTAGAGACAGGGTTTCACTGCAACAGCCAGGATGGTCTCAATCTCCTGACCTGGTGATCCACCCACCTCGGCCTCCCAAAGTGCTGGGATTACAGGCGTGAGCCACCAGCCACCACGCCTGGCCCAAGATGTGCATTCTTTTCTAAGAAAGCTACCCAGAAGAACATTTCTTCTCTTTAATTGAGAAGTCTGGGCAGAGTTGAAGGTCCAAATTTCCAACGAATGCAACGAAGGCCTCCCAAGAAAACATCACCCTTGGGGTGCACATAAAGAAAAGCTCTTTCCTTAGGGCCCCCTCAGATGACCTGGTCATGTACATCTCCTGAAACCTAAGTCACCCTGGATGTCCCGTTTGCTTCATACCCAGTTCAACCCCATGCCTCCATCTCCATTCTTGCCACCTTGGTTCAGGACCTCCTCACCTCTCCCCTGGGCCCAGTCCTCCAGCCTCAGCCCCACTGCATCCATGCTTCACACTGTGGGCTGCAGAATAAAACTCAGACTCCCCAGCACGGCCAGCAAGGCTCCTTGGGATTTGGTCCCTGCCCATACTTCAGGCCTCAACTCCCCCTCATTCCCTCCCCACCCTGCCCTCTGGCTCTCCAATAAAAAAAACCCACTCTGTCAGGAAAAATTGTGGAAGACTTTGAAGTGGGAAGCTGGCCTTTCAATTTCCTGGGTGTCTGGTCCAATGCTCCCTACTAGGAGCATTCTCTTTCCCTTGTTTTGCACCATTTTATATTTTATTACTAGAAGTTATAAACTAGTGACAGTGATGCAAATGATTTTTGAACTTAACTGTGTAAATGCATCCCTCAAGATGCAGTAAATTATCACCCTATAGATACTGGTCACTTTTGCATCTATTTTTAAATTCTGTTCAGCATTTCTGATCATCTGTATATGAGCATTCTTTGGATTTTTCTTTGAACCATTTCGAATATCTTTTTTGTTTTCTCACGAACTGAGTTAAATAAAATCTTTGATACACAATTTATAATTCTATGAAAATCACAATTTTATCCTGAATTTTTTTTCTTCTATCAGTTCCTACAGTTCCCAGATTAGGCCATGTTCTTTCCTGCATCATTGTCTAAGCTGTTGTCCCTGCCCAGAAGTTTCCTTCACATATTTTTCCATCTGGTGAACTCCTAACCATTCAATGTTTAACTAAAAGTTGCCTCTGCTGTAAAGCCCTCCTCAATTTCTTCATGAAGTGAGATACTCAAGTTGGAAGGCATTTTTGTACATGCCTATATTTCCATGCTTAGCATGCTGTGTCAATACCCGTTTTTCCCACTGGAGTTGGAACACCTGCAGATAGGGACTATATTCTCTACTACTCCCAGCACAGAGTAGGCACTTAACAATATTACTGAATAGTTATTCCGTACCTCTCCTTGGGCTTTCTTTTAATTCTCACTATGACCTAATGAGGCTGGTCATATTTGTATCTCCCTTTTACAAATGCAGAAACTGAACTTCGAGAAAGTAGAGTAACTTGCCCAAGTTCACACAGCTTTGGGAGGATCTGAACCCAGGTGCTGTGTCCTCAGACTGAACTATCTTAACTGCAATGTTATGCTGTTTGTTGATTCAGCAAATCCATGGACCTCAGGCGCTCTTTAAGTGATACCTAAACTGACAACTAAGGGTAAACTTTTGGGTTGTGTGTTTCATCAAAAGGTAACATATCTTACCAGGCTGGGACAATAAAGAACAAATGATCTTTAATATCGCAATTTCTCTCTCCCCAGAAATTAGCCAGTATGTATCAACCAAAGAGAACTGGCCAGCCAAACAATTTCCTCATTATTACCATACAATGCAGCTTAAATTAAAACTATAGTTTCTTGTTCACACAATGGACATGTAGGTTGCTTAGCAAACAAGAGTCCATGAATGTGTTACAAGAGCACTCACAATACAGGCAGCCAGTTGCCCTGTGCAGTGGCCAGGGAAGGCCTGCCCTAGTTTCAGCCACCCATCCATCTCCCTGGGCAAACCTGCTCCTGCCATAGGCACTCCTCCCATCAGAGCTGCATCTGGAGTTTGGAGTTCACAGAAACCTCTTAAAAATTCACCTAATGAACCGAGATCGCGCCATTGCACTCCAGCCTGGGTAACAAGAGTGAAACTCTGTGTCAAAAAAAAAAAAATTATATATATATATTATATATATATATTCACCTAATGGCAGGTGCAGAGTAAAATAAATGTTGCTTCACCAGCTGGGTAAGTGTCCAGCCTCCTCAGGGGTATCTGGGGACCATCTGACTTCCTCCTCACAGGGTGGAGATAAACAGAGCATATTACCATAATAAGGGACATGAGGAGCAGGGTTGGGCTGGGCTTTGATAATCTGGAGCGGGGTGATTAGGGTAGTTTTGATGTTGATAAGCCGTTTCAAGGGCCTTTCATCCTGGTGTCCCTGCCCTTGGAATATTGGGCTCCAGTAAGCCAATGTAATCATTACCCAGGCCTCCAGTGCAAAGCCAGACTCGTGGAGAGCAGGCTGGCATGGCAGCCTGCCTGGGGAGGCCTGGGGAGGGGCGAGACCAGGCCAACTGCAGATGCATTTCCTCCCCATGCCAGGAAAGGTTTTAATTCAAAAACAAATGTATTTATCACTTCCAGCCACTCCGCAGGGCAGGGCATCCTGCCTTGGGTGGAGCGTCAGTGTGCAGCGGGAACAATGGCAGGTAGCCAACGGAAACTTCACGTTTCACCAAGGTTCCTGCCACTTCACAGTGGTTATAAAGGCCAGCATCACATCAGCGGAGACAGTCCAGCCTCCCGGCCAGCCCTAAAGACACAGGTGCCAAGCGAGGGCCAGGCCCAAGCCCCAGCCAGGCAACCCTGGCCCCAGTGGGCTGGACAGTGGGATGCATTGAACCGTCCTCACTTGGTGACTAAGGCTCTTTCTAACCCTGGAATGTGGGCCAAGAGAAAAGTCTATCATGAGCAGCAAAGGGTGATGTGTCTGTGAATCCCCATGACACATGCCCCATAGGAAGTTTAAGGAGCTAGAGGATTATTCTGCTCTAAGAAGCTCACCTTTGCCAGGTGGTCCAAGGGCCTTGCTGGACATTTTCCAGAGAGGAGGAAGGAATTGCAGACAGCTGTGGTTTTCCAGCTCACCTGGCCCCAGGCTGTTGAGTATTCCTTCTCCTCCAATTTAGGCTTCAGCACTGCTGGAGTCCTTTCAAAAACAGCCTGGATCTTGTCACCCTTCAACTGAAAGGTCTCCTGGAAGCAGCTCACATCCATATGGATGCCTTTACAGGTTCTCCCCAGCTCTTCCAGCCCCCGTCTGTTCAGTCTCATTCCCCAACCCTTTACGCACAGGCCCACAATTCCCCCAGCAAGCCCTGTGCTTTCACACAACCTCGGGTAGCCTTCCCACCGTGTCTACCTTCTTCTGCTCATATTTCAGGGCCCAGCTGAAATATTACCTCCTAGGTGAAGACTCTCCTGCCCTTTCTACCCACATCCACAGGGAATTTGAATCTCTTCATCCCATGGGCTTGCAGAGCTTTCTGTACATACCTTTCCTTCCTACAACACTGAACCACACCGTAGCCAACTTATTTAATTCTATGTTAGTCTCTCTGACGCGATTATTAGCTCAATGGAGGAAGGGCTCCCGTTTAACTCATCTATCCATCTTCATTAACTAGTATAGGCCCTGGCACATAGTAAGTGCTCAATAAATGGGAAGAATAAATGAACAAATGTCTAAAAACTTCCCCTTCCTTAGAGAATCTTCTCTTCATAGGCGGAAGTAATGCAGTTATGAGCCTTCCAGGAGCCAAAGAACATTCATCTGTGAGAAACTGCTTTGGACAAAATCTGCCTTCCCACCTTCTCCCAGAGAAACCCCAAGGCAAAGAAGGCAATGTGCAAACTAACCGTTTCCAGACAAGTGAATTTTCAGATGCTAACAATTTTCCTGTGTGTTAGAACAAAGCCAAACCACACACAGAAGTGAAACTTCTCAACATCCCACACCCAAACATTTAGCTTATTACTCGGTTGGAATTTTGATGACTATAGCCATGTGAATAAAGATGCTCCCTGCAAGAACAGGAAGATTCTGGTGGTTCTTTGATGTGTAATCTTCGGCCTTTATCTTCTGGATGCGTTGCACCATACAAGATGATAAAATGGTACAATATCCTTGGTTTAAGACCTGGGCTGTACCATCCCTATAGAATTCTGAACCTTAAGTGTCAGCCCTGTAACTCCTTTTGGATTCTTTTGCTTCAAAAGGATGATGATGATGAAGAAGATGATGATGAAGAAGATGATGAAGACAATGAAGATGAAGAAGATGATGAAGATCTTTGTTGAGAAAACTGTTATTGCAAATCACACCTCCTCTGAAAATAAAATCGGCTAAAATCTGGATATTCCAGATTTTAATTAATTTTAATGAAATTAATCTAAATATCTTATTTAATCTAATATATTCAAAATATTAATATATTTGGAATATTCCAAATATTCCAACTTCCATAAACATAGAATTCATCTCATTGGTAAGAATTGCTCTATCTCATCAGTTCTACCCTTGGCAAAAAGGGCAAAAATTTAAACACTTTGCCCCACTCTCAGTACTGCTGAGCATTTCCTCCCCGACTCTGTTGCCCAGACCAGGTGGAAAGGAAACCAAATATCCATTCATCTCTAACAACTCCAATCTCATTTCCAGGAAAAGGAGGTCATAGCTCTCCCCAGCAGAAAGAAACAGACTCCCCCATCTGCAGAGCCTGGCCCCTCCTGCCCCTCCAGCCTATTCCCCCCCACTTCCCCCACACTCCACTACAGCCATGCTGAACTTCATAC
The DNA here is from genome assembly GCF_001604975.1 of Cebus imitator. Taxonomy (NCBI): domain Eukaryota; kingdom Metazoa; phylum Chordata; class Mammalia; order Primates; family Cebidae; genus Cebus; species Cebus imitator. Next base: position 2,308,317 of record NW_016107425.1, on the reverse strand, counting down.
AGCTCCCCAAACATACTGCGCCCACTGCCTCCTGCACTCCTCACCATCTCACTCTTCATTTCACTCCTACTCATCATCTGGAGCCGACATCATCTCCTCCCGGAAGCCTTTCCCTAGCTGCCAAGGCTGAGTTAAAGCCCTTTCGAACTGCTCCTAGCTCACCCTCTCCTTCCCTATCCCAACAGTAATTACACTGCTTCACGATCATCAAGGACTTATCTTTCTCAACCTCTAGAGAAGTATGGTTAATAGTATTATAGTTTCAGCCATATATTAATTTTGAATTTTCTAGTAGTCTCATTAAAGAAGAAAAAAACAGATGAATTATTATTATTGTTGTTGTTATTATTCTAGGGCGGAGTTTTGCTCTTCTTACCCAGGATGGAGTGCAATGGTGTGATCTCAGCTCACCACGACCTCCACCGGGTTCAAGCAATTCTCCTGTCTCAGCCTCCTGAGTAGCTGGGATTACAGGCACCCGCCAGCTACCACGCCCAGCTAATTCTGTATTTTTAGTAGAGACGAGGTTTCTCCATGTTGGTTAGGCTGGTCTCAAACTCCCATACTCAAGTGTTCTGCTTGCCTTAGCCTCCCAAAGTCCTGGGATTACAAGTGTGAGTCACCTCGCCCAGGCTGAAATTAATTTTAATAATATAGTTTATTTAATCTAGCATGCCCAAAATATTATTTCAACATGTAATATAAAACAATTGCTCATGAGCTATTATACATGCTTTTCCCCGTACTAGGTCCTTGATATCCAGTGTGCATTTTACCCTTACTGAACATCTCCATTTGGACTGAGCACATTTGAAGTGCTCCGTAGCCACGTGTGGCTGGTGGCTACCATACTACACAACAAGGTCGGAGGTGAAATTCCCCGAAGTCAGGGCCTGGCTCACTCTCTCACACTAGTGTATCTTGCACCTTGCTTGGCACAAGAGCAACAATGTGAAACTGCATCTATGAATGACGTTACCCCCAAAGTGAGGGAGGTATACAAGCACAGCCCTGTGGCCCAGAAAAGTGGGTGTCTGTAACATAAGTTATGAACATTATGGTTTCAGCTAAAATTTAACTGTTCCAGCCAAACTCTCTAAATAAAAGAAAGTTGGCCATGCACGGGCTGATCACATTTGTATTTCATTTTTAAAATCTGTTTTATTTTTTAGAAACAGGGTCTTGCTCTGTCATCCAGGCTTGAGTGTAGTGGCACAATCTCAGCTCACTGCAGCCTCCACCTTCTAGGCTCAAGCAATCCTTCACCTCAGCCTCCCAAGTAGCTGGGATTATAGGCACGCATAACCAAACCTGACTACTTTTTGTATTTTTTGTAGAGATGGGGCTTTACCATGTTGCCCAGGCTGATCTCCAACTCCTGGGCTCAAGGGCTCAGCCCACCTCAACCTCCCAAAGTACTGCAATTACAGTCACAAAAACCCGGCACCACATTCACATTTCAAGGGTTACTCAAAATGGCAGAAATAACCAGTCCAACAAAGCAAACTGGACATTTGGAAGTCAGCAAAACGTAACTGAACCTTCATATAGGCTGGAAACCAAAATGAAAATTCAGCATGTCCAGGCAATTTCCTTGAAATGGATCAACTTGAAACATCCTTTATCAAAGGACCGGGGGACAGGAGAGGAGCCAAAGAAGGAAGGGTGGGAGTGGAATTAGGAGTCGCACTACTCTTTGTGTCAAGATTACTAGAGTTTTTATCCTAAAAGCTGTTACTTTTAA
>NW_016107425.1:2301152-2306323 GCF_001604975.1 Cebus imitator | reverse complement strand
TTTTTTTGAGATGGAGTCTCACTCTGTCACTTAGGCTGGAGTACAGTGGCACGATCTCAGTTCACTACAACTACAACCTCCGCCTCCCAGTTCAAGTGATTCTCCTGCCTCTGCCTCCTGAGTAGCTAGGACTACAGGTGCCTTCCACCATGCCCATCTAATTTTTGTGTTTTAGGTAGAGATGGGGTTTCACCCTGTTGGCCGAGATGGTCTCGAACTCCTGACCTCAGGTGATCTGCCTGCCTTGGCCTCCCAAAGTGCTGGGATTACAGGCATGAGCCATCATGCCTGGCCCCAAGGACTTCTGATGGAACAGTTACTACAGCAGCAGTTCTTAAGCTTTAGTGGGTACTAGAAGCACCTAGGGGGCTGGTAAAAATCCAGATTGCTGGACCTCACCCTTCAATGAGTCTGATCGAGTTGGTCTGAGGTGAGTTCCAGGAATATGTGTTCTTACCCGTCAAGTATCTTAGGTGATTCTGATAGGAAGTTCCACAGTTTTTTTAAAAAACAACCCTAAACAATGGTAGTTATGATCCGCTACCCATCATCAGTTCACTTTTCTCTCGCCTTCCTTTCTAAATGCCCTCAGAGCTACCATACCCTGTAGGCCACAGGCATGGTTTGCGCAGTTGATGTGCCATATAATAGCTCCCCGCTGAGAAGGCAAGTGGGGGCCAGGATCCAGGTGTCTGGCGGCATGGAGCTGTGTCTACACAGCGTAATGAACCTTGGGTGCTTCCAACTTGCAAGCCTTGTGCTCTAGGGGTGCTTTCAGCCCAGAGGGCTGCTTTTTTTCTGATTTATACAAAGTCACTTTATAGGTCAGTAGTAGCCCTGAACCCGCTGTTTAATTCCTTGGCCACCTTAATTTCCCCAGACCTCAACAGCGAGCACCCTCTACCAATCCTTGCTCCAGAAATGGGACAAGTGGCTCATTATTTTCCTTATCCATCAGCTGGTCAACCACCATCGGGTCTTCCTGATCACCTAGCACACTCCTGACCATGGTAGACCTCCCGGTGGGTCTGTCCTCCCTGGACAAGCCTCGTCAGTGCCTCTGTGGGAATGAGAGACACTGCCTTGTTGAGTCTCTTTCCTGGAAAGTCTCAGCCCTGCTGACTTCATGTACTCATTGCAGGTTTCTACTGGGCCTGATTATTATTTAAAGGGAAAGACGGCACCAAGGGAATAGCTCATGAACAAGTTTCCGGGTTAAGAGGCTTACCGAGGCGGCGGACTGCTGAGTGGGACAAATGCCCAAGTGACTGACCCTATTTTCACAAATTCCCTTCTCTTTCTCTTCTCCCCAGCTTTTTCAATTTTCTGAACTGGATGAATACTTCATGACACTGTGCGTGTCAAAGCAGACAAAGAACTAATAGAAGGGTCATTGGACCTGCTCTGAATCTCAGATGCATCCTTCATGAAGTGAAAAAAAATTCCCCTGAGCTGCTAAGAGCAAGGAAACACAATCTGGGCTGAGCTGGAAACTCTAGATCTGCTACAACCTGGTTAATTGCTACTGGGCAGAGAAGCAAATAATAGATAAGAATTTGCAGATGTAAAAAAAAATCTGAAAGGGTTAGAGCAGCTTAGTAAAAAGACAGCTTGAATCTAAAGCTGCCTCCATTCATTCATGGAACAGCAATGAGGCACTTCTTCCCATTGTGTTACAAGCACGGACTGTCTTAGGTCCAGGAAGACACAGGTCCCTCAAAGACCTGCTCCTAGAGTAGCAGGTTTATATTTGTAGTTATAAACAAATAATTACAATAAAATGTACCAAGTAGCAAGAAAGAGAAAGGCACAAAGCACTAAGGGTGCACCCAGGGCAGGAAGGTCCTAGGGGGTGATGGGCGGCTCCATGGGTGCAGCATGGGGAACAGCAGAGGAAACAGCATGTGAGAAGGCAGAGGGGCCAACCGGCTTGACCCGGAAGGTGAATCACAGCCATTCCTGCCTTGCTGAAGCACGGTGTGAAGGAAGGGAGAGGCCGGAGACAGGGCTGGGAAGGGGGCTGAGGCCAGTTGTAAGGGACCTTTGAATCATGTGCTAAAGTACCTGGGATTTCTTCATGAGGAATCATCGAAGGCTTCATCAAGTAAGGGAGTAACTGAGATCAAACCTGTGGTTTAAACAAAAGATAAGAAAAAAAAACACCTCTCATTTTTGTTAGCTTTCCTTTTGTTCAGTTAAATAAACTAGTTTTGAAAAGCAATTTGTGAACATAACAACAAAATTCAAATACTCTTTAAATGGGGTAAGGAGGATAAGCCTCCTTTCCACCTCCTACTACCAAGCTCCCGGTCTTCCCTTCCCAGAAGCAATTTTTCTTTCTAGGTTTACATATATCCAACAAGAAGCATTGTAGGCAGGCATATATATTTATCCACAAAGGGCCACAGCATACCATTATGCAGGTTGTACACTGCATGAGGCCATGATTCAAGGGGACTAGAGGAGGCTAAAATCCATTGCACACTTGCTTCACTGGCATGGGGCAGCATATACCAGAGAGAACATTTTTCCTAATTTGTTCAAAGGTGCTATTTGGTATATGTGTGTGTGTATATAAATATATACACACTTGGGGCCGGGCACATTGGCTTATGCCTGTAATCCCAGCACTTTGGGAGGCCAAGGCAGATGGATCACCTGAGGTCAGGAGTTTGAGACCAGCCTGGCCAACATGGTGAAACCCTGTCTCTACCAAAAATACAAATAGTCCTATAGTCCCAGGTACTTGGGAGGCTGAGACAGGAGAATTGCTTGAACCTAGGATGCAGAGGTTGCAGTGAGGCAAGATCACGCCACTGCACTCCAGCGTGGGTGACAGAGTGAGATTCTGCCTCAATAAAAAGAAAAAAGCAATAACCAGAAAACAAAAATACTACAGAGGCTAGTTCAAGCCATTTATGTACATTGCACACATGTACATGTACACATAGGCACCCATTTTCATAGCTTTTTATTTATATAAAAGGGAATATATTCTATATTCATTGTATAATACCTTTGTTTTATAAAGTATCACAGACATCATTCACATGGGCACAAGAAGATCCACCTAATTTTCTTTCATGGTTACTTGGCTTTTTTTTTGAGACAGAGTCTTACTCTGTTGTCCAGGCTGGAGTGCAGTGGTGTGATCTCAGCTCTGTCGCCCAAGCTGGAGTGCAGTGACATGATCTCAGCTCACTGCAACTCTGCCTCCTGGGTTCAAGCGATTCTCCTACCTTAGCCTCCCAAGTAGCTGGGAATATAAGTGCGCACCACCATGCCCTGCTAAGTTTTGTATTTTTAGTAGAAACGGAGTTTCACTATGTTGGCCAGGATGGTCTCAGTCTCTTGACCTCGTGACTCGCCTGCCTCGGCCTCCCAAGGTGCTGGGATTACAGGCAGCACTGCACCTGGCCACTTGGCTTTTTAGCATTTAGGGTCACGAGGTGAAAGACAAGTTGCCTTTCATTGTTACAAGTGAAAGACAACTCAATTCCCTCCAGCTAAAACCAAAACCAAATGTGAATTACCCCAGTGTCCGCATGCCACCCAGCTTCACATCAGTAGGCTATGCTTCCATGGGTGTCTCCATCTTCAGGCCTCCCAGAAGCTCCAGGATTTACCCAGCTGGCTCCAACTGTTTCAAACCTCATATCCTTTCTGATTCATTGAAATTAGACAACATGTCATTGTATATGAAACAGTTACTCTGGCCAGGGAAATATGATGAACTGAGTGACTTCCACCAGTTGGTGTCCACCCCTGGAGATAAGAGTGAGGTTGGGGGGAAATAGGGGAGAGTCAGTGGGGGCTGGGGAGTTGGGGAGAGATAGCATGGGGAGAAATGCCAGATATAGGTGATGGGGAGGAAGGCAGCAAATCACACTGCCACGTGTGTACCTATGCAACAATCTTGCATGTTCTTCACATGTACCCCAAAACCTAAAATGCAATAAAATAAATTTAAAAAAAAGAGTGAGGTCAACACCAATTAACCCGTAGGAGGGGCAAGAGGGAATGGATGCTAGCGTAGAAACCTGTAGTTGACCTCTGCAAATTTCATTATCCAACTCAATAGGTCCTTTACCTTGTTTCCAATATCTCGCCATTATAAACAAAGCCATAATTAACATCCTTACGCATACATCTTTTCAGGTACGAGAATATCTGTAAAATAATTTCCTAGAAGTTGAACTTTGAGTCAAAGGGTGCCTGTACTTGTTCCTTTGATAGACATTACTATATCGCCTGTCGAAGAGGCGGCACTGATTCATTCCCGCAACATCTGTGAGATTGCTTGCTTCTACATATCACTGGCTGTGTGTCGTCAACTTTCTCAGACCTGCACTTTCAAAGTTCAGTTTAACAATAGTGTGGTTGATGAATAGGAAGGGGAATGAGAATGGAGGTAAGAAAAGTAGCCATGTAATTACAATAATGAAAGAGACGGTAAGAACCTGAACTAAGGTAGCTGCCATGCATTTGAAAAATAGAGGCAGAATCAAGACATGCATGTTCTCAGCACAATGTGGCAATGGAAAAGATAGCTATTTTTCTGAAAATTTTGCACTGAAAAGGCTTCATTCTGATCTTTCTAAATAAAAGGAAGATAAAGAAAGGATTCTGCTATAAAGACTCTTCCAGTTGGAAATAAAAAATGAACATGCAAAGACCTTAACAGATCCTACACAGAGAGTTTGAGTTAAACACGCTCAGATCTTAAAAAGAAACATAGAAATGGAATAACGTGTTATCAGAGCACACAGTAAATGTGTTATTAGAAGCACACTTTGCAAATTCTAGACAGTACACAGTGTAGAACAACATGGCAATGATAGTCTTATTAAAGTAGAATGAGGCACCGGACCCTAAGGACCAGTGTTCAACTGGTGAAAAATCCTCCCTCCCTGGATCCTTTCCCTTGGATCCTACAGGCCAGAGCATTCTCGGCTCTGACACCAACTTTGCCATGTACACTGTAGGCACTGTAGCTAATCCTAGCTAAAATAGTGTAAGATCTGGCCGGGCGCGGTGGCTCACGCCTGTAATCCCAGCACTTTGGGGGGCCGAGGCGGGTGGATCACGAGGTCAAGAGATTGAGACCATCCTGGTCAACATGGTGAAACCCTGTCTCTACTAAAAATACAAAAATTCAGCTGGGCATGGTG
>NW_016107425.1:2211822-2300967 GCF_001604975.1 Cebus imitator | reverse complement strand
ACTCATACTCAGAAAAAACTGGCACATTTCTCTCATTTCAAAATGATATTCCTGATTATAACATCATCTGGTGGATTTATACAGAATGCCTTATAAGGTATTGTAGGATCCACCCTGCTACTGATCTACATAAATCCCTCCACATTGCTCACATTTCTCGGAATGGCTGTAAATTGTTTCTCCACTGGCTGTAATGACAAACGGGAAAAGAAATATTTCTTCTTCCAAATCTCCTGACATTGTAACTAGCTCCCAATCTTTTCTCATTATCCGCACCAACCATTCCAAGATCCTTCTTTCCTATAAATTCTTAAAGGAGAAAACAAAAAGGAGATTAATTTTTAAATAGCTACAAAAGAAAAATAAAACAAATATATGAATATTTCTGGGAGGTTTCATGTGTCCGTCGGAAGGTCAGGTGAACAAGGTGGGTAGGGTGGGAGTTGAGGCCCAGGGAAGAATAATCCAGGCCACGTTATGCCGCCCCCGGTGGAAGCCCTTGAAGGAGGCACTGAGAGGTTTGCAGACCTGAATATCGGAGCTGCAGAGGTTTATCAGCGCCCCAAAGCCATCTGGGCACCAGCAGAACCAACCCACGCTCTCAGAACACTGCCGCATACTGAGCCCAGCTGATCACAGCCCGGCCTGCACCGCAGCCACCTGTCCTCTGCTCAGCACAGCTCTCCAGCAAAGGGTCTGGGCAGAAGGCTTTGCACTTGTGGTGTGTGCGATGCTCCTTTCTTCAGCCAGAAAAATCTTTCTGAGCTTTGTTGAGGGCATCAGTATCTCCCTCCATTGCCCTTATATTTCAATATAAACATATAATTGGTGCTTCTGTAACAGGATGCCAAGGAACCCAGAGTCCAGAGATTTTCCTGGGCCCTCGAACCCAGGCTGGCCCAGGCCCTTCAGTTTAGCTTTGAGCCCTGGGTCCAGTCGTGCGCACTGACTGATCAACGGCCAGTAGTCCATGGTGGAAGGAGGATCTCAAGGCAGCTCTCCTGCAGAGACCTTGCTACAGCCATGCTGAAAAGCCAGCCCTATGCGGCTGTGTGGAAATCTTCTCCCCGGCCAGGTGCCGTGTCCCCTTCCATTTCTGTTCTGACATTCTTCAAGGCCAGGGGAAGACCTGCCTGCTCTGGGAAGCCTCCCTTGACCACCCCGACAGGTGGCTTTCACTTCAATTGCCCTTCAGTCGCTGCTGTGACTGTTACTGCGGACGTTGTCTCCTCAGCAAGAGCGTAAGGCACTCAGCCCCTTGGTCTCTTCTCGCATGAAGCATGGTGCTGGCACATGGGACATACCAGGGCTATTGAATCAAGAGAGACCATGCTGTTCCGTCCTCCCCTAAACACCACAGTCCAATTCCAGAAAGAACCCAATGCTCCGTGTAGCTGATCACAGATAGCTGAGTGCCCAGAGGATGGTGAAATAATTTCCAATAAGTATGGACTTCCAGTAACGACGGACTTACTGCATCTCTGAATATGAGCAAGTCCTGCTTTCTCAGTCTCCCTCCCTCCTTTCACCCTCAGCCTTGTTGGTGCCTACCTACCTCATCACAGCATCACCAAGACCTCACAGCCATGAGGCCCCTGAAGGCTGCCCTTCGTTCTGGGAAAGGGGCATACATTTTTTTTGTTTTTTAGATGAAGTCTTGCCCTGTTACCCAAGCTGGAGTGCAGTGGTATGCTCTTGGCTCACTGCAATCTCTGCCTCAGCCTCCTGAGCTGGGATTACAGGTGCACGCCATCACACCCGAAAAGTTTTGTATTTTTAGCAGAGACAGGGTTTCACCATGTTGGCCAGGCTGGTCTCGAAATCCTACCTCAGGCGATCCACCCGCCTCGACTTCCCAAAGTGCTGGGATTATAGGTGTGAGCCACCACGGCCCATCAGTTCTTTTTTCCAAGGTAAGCCCTCATTAGAAAAACAAATGTCTCGTCTGTTACAATGATGACCTTTCACAGCAAAACTCTGACATATTTTTATGCTTTAAAAACCTCTTCCCACCAAGGACGAAAAAGAAGTGGAGAAAAGTGAGCGAAGAGATGGATAGTTCTGTCACAAACAGGCAAGTTACTCCCTCTCAGAAACCACTGACGGGGCCTGAAAGGGCTGCAAGAGTGAATGGACCTCCCTGAAGCACAAGGTCGCCCAGAAGGCAGTGGCCAGAGGCAAGCCACTCGTAAGGGCCTGGCGCTGGACACCTGGCCCTGAGCCCATGCAGGGCAGGAACTGGAGAGATCCTCTCCCCCTGGGTGTCAAGGTAGGAGCTGATTTGTGGGCAGCCACTTGGGCTACATTGGGCCACTGAGTCCTTGTCTCACCCATATGTTTTCCCTTTCCTTACAAAGCTGTTTCCTCAGAGGGTTCAGTGAGGAAACCCCTGAATAAACAGAGAGCACGCTGTTGGCCCGAGGTTTCTCTGAGGTGCACCCCAGGGACGCAACCCCGGGCCAAGCCCACTTCCAGGCCTCCTGCCAGCCCTCCTGCCAGTCACAACTGTTGTTTCCATGAAGCTGTTTCTTTCAACTCCATTTACTTCAGCCTCTGAAGGAAAAGCTTATGTCTCCAAAGAGCAAGGCAGAGGAAATCTCTGAGGCAGATGTCCACCGAAGGCGCTGCAGCCCTCTGCCCTCTCTTCCAGAAGGCTCTCCCCAGCGACAGAACGAGAGCTCTAATCATGCCAGGGAACTCCGCAGGCTTCCAGAATGGCTTCTTTTCAGTGTCTGTTGAGTGCAGAGGCTTCGTCTTGTGTGAGGGCTGCGGGGTGAGCAGAAAGCTGCTGACATGAGAGGCCACAGAGGTCCAGACGTGGCTGTTATCTCTATTTTCTGGATGGTAAAGCTAAGGCTCAGAGGTCATACAGCTGAGAATGGACCAGACCAGAAGTCCAGCCCAGGTGTCTCTGATTTGACATCCCAGATCTTGACCATTACCCTCTATCTGTGGTGGACTGTTTGGATACAGGGGGCCAGTGCCACAGAGCAGGTTCACCATGTGGACAGGATTGGCCTAAGAAATAAGTGGGCTGAACCTCAGGAGGGGGACCAGGAAAAGAGGGCTTTGGCAGCAGCGGATGACCCCATTCTTTGCCAATATTGTCACTGCTGTTTTGCTCTTGAGTTTCAGAAACTCAAGAGATAGCAGACGATCTCCACCACTTGCTGGTGCAATCTTGAACAATTTACCTACTCTTTGCATGCCTCATTTTTCCTCATCTGTAAAATAGAAATACTAAGAGTCCCTACCTCATAGGGTGGTTCTGAGGATCAAGTGAGTTAATGTGTGCAAACACCCAGAACAGTGCCTGGCACTTGGAAGCAATGGACATTGCTGATGAGATCATCGCCATCCCCATCTTCATCCACATTACCGTCACCTTGGTCTAACATTGCTCCCCACCCCCCAGTCTCTCCACGCATTATCAAGCCCTGCTGCCTATTGCTCCCAGAGCCGTTAATGACACCTTTAATGGAGTCCTCATTACTTTGTATCAATGCCCTGAATATGCGAAGGAGCCTGATTTTTCCATCTCTGTATCTTCAGTGCCTTCTACAGTGCCCAGCATATAGTAGGTATGCAACAAATGTGTTGAGTGCATGCAACATGGTACTTAATTCTAAAAATAAGGCTTTCAGACAAGTCACAAAGCCTATTCATTTTTTTTTTCTTTTTGAGACAGGGTCTGACTCTGTTGCACAGGCTGGAGTGCAGTGGCGCGATCACAGCTCACTGCAGCCTCAAACTCCTGGGCTCAGCCTATCATCTTGCCTCAGCCTCCTGAGCAGCTAAGACTATAAGAGCATGCCATCACACCCAGTTTTTTCTTTTTCTTTTTTTTAAATAGAGACGAGGTCTCACTATGGTGCCCAGGCTGGTCTTGAACTCCTGCGCTCAAGCAATCCTCCCGCTTTGGACTCCCAAAATTATGAGCCACCACATTTTGCCAAGGTTATCTGATTTTTATAAGATTTAAAAATATGTCTCCCCAGCTCATGCCATAGAGATCGGAAGTACACATAATAATATGTGACAATAAAATTGAAAGGGTTTTAAATTGTGAGGTAGGCCAGGCGTGGTGGTTCACACTTGTAATCCCAGCACTTGGGAGGCCAAAGCCAGAGATCACTTGAGCACAGGAGTTTGAAATCAGCATGGGAAACACGGCGAGACCCTGTTTCTACAACAAATTTTAAAATTAGCAGGGCATTGGTGGTGCGTTCCTGTAGCCTCAGATACTTGGGAGAAGAGGTGGGAGGATCTGTTTGAGCCCAGGAGTTCAAGGCTGCAGGGAGCCAGGATCAGGCCGCTGCACGCTAGCCTGAGCAACAGAGCAAGACTCTATCTCAAAGATAAATAGACAAATAAATAAATAATAAATTGTGAAGTGTTGAAGACATAAGAAATTTCCATTGTGATAATCATCATATCAAATAATATTAACAAACCCCATCTGAGGTCCTAAGTGTTCCAATTACTTAGAGATCCCCTTCCTCTTCAGCACTTAAAGATTCAGAAGTAGAAAATTCCTGAGAAATATACCTATGAATGTTGCCCTAAATAAAAATTTTTTTATTTAGCCCAGGAGTCAAAATTAAAAAAACTTTCCAGGCCAGAGGCAATGGTTCATGCTTATAATCCCAGCACTTTGGGAGGCCAAGGCAGGAGGATCACTTGAGCTCAGGAGTTTGAGACCAGGCTGGGAAACATGGCAAAACCCTGTCTCTACAAAAAATACAAAAATTTGCCAGGCATGATAGGAAGATACCTGAGCCTGGGAAGTTGAGGCTGCCATGAGCTATGATTGCGCCACTGCACTCCAGCTTAGGCAACAAAGTGACACCCTGTTTCAAAGGAAAAAGGAAAGCAACTTTTCTAAGGAATCACCATCATTTGGAATGTTTTAAAATGAGCTTTTCAAAGACAGACTCCACAAATCGATTCATGAACTGTTAACTGAGCACCTATGTGTGCCAGGCACTCGATCTACAAATACAATTTAAGACCAGCTGCCCACCTCTAAGGACTCTGCTGTCTAGGAAGGGAAGCAGATACACAGTCCGATCATTCCTATACAAGATGGAGAGTGGTAAGTAAAGACACGCCCACTGTGTTCAGACCACGGAGAAGGGAGCCAATTTGGAGACCTGTGAATTTTGCAATAGCAGTAGAGATTGGCCTAGGACAAACGTTGCATTTTGAAGTTCTTTTCTGGGCATCTGTGGTTCAGACACCCAGGATTCCCACGCACACTGCAGCACATTCTAAGAAGGCACAGCTATTGCTATTGCAAGCCATATTTAAGAGGCCCGCAAGAGGAAGCCCTCCTCCTAGGCGTGCGCTGGAGCTGCTGGCTTGGGCGGATACTCCATCCCAATACCCAGCACATAGTCATCTTTGCTCAAACAAAGCCAGCACTGTCCCCGACTGCCACGGGCTTCCCAGCAGCCCCAAAGCCCCCACCACTGGGTCTATAAATAATAACTGAATGCCGTCCACCTCACCTTGAAAATGCCCACCACTCTCCGTGCCCTGGGGGAGGAGCATTATCCTGTTGTTTCTGATGATTTCCTTCCTTCAAGCCCAGGCCTGTGCATCCACTGGTCATTATGGATGTGTGTCTGCTTTTCAAGAGGATGGTGCTACTCTTTGTACTTAGATCATTATTTTTAAATAAATGAGGTGCTGTGGCAAGTGAAACAATAGCGCCTGTCCTGAATGATAACCCTTCGTTCACCTTGTGCAGCTGGATACTCCACGCCAGGAAGAAACGCGAGGGGACCAGTAAAGGGAACCCTAAGGTTTTGAGCCAAGAGTCACTTCCCTTTTAAGAAAAGAATCTTTCAGCTCGCATAGCTGCTGTGATAGGTTTTCCTCTAAGGGCTAGCTGCAGACCCCTGAGCAGGTGGGACTTTTGGAGGTAGCTCCTGTGATAAACTCTCTTCCGGGAATTAACACATTTTCCCAAGTCAGGCTCCTCTGTTTTCAGCTAATCCCCTCAAGTAACCTTCACCTTCTGCCGTGGAGGGCTCAGGGAACTTGAAAGGCCTCTCCCCTCATTTCTCCCAGCACCTGGCACTGCCAGTCCCAGGAAGGAAAGCCAGGAAGAGGCTGGGCTGGGGGGGAGGAGGAGGAGGAGGAGGAAGGCTTGGCAGATCTCTTTGGCACTGGGCCAAACACACTAGATGCAGAGAGTAATAAGCCACTTTTGTAAACAGAGTAGAGCTCAGAAAGAAATTCCGCAGCCTCGAGGTGCTTGTTGAAGTGGAACAGGCAGAGGAAGGAAATACCAGGAGGCAGGAGCTGATAAAATGGAGCTCTGTGGAAGAGTCACCAGATTTGTCATACGGAAAAAGTGAGACCTTCTAAAAAAAAAAAAATAGAATTGCAGCCAGGTGTGATGGCTCATGCCTATAATTCCAGCACTTTGGGAGGATTGCTTGAGGTCAGGCATTCAAGACCAGCCTGGGCAACATAGTGAGATCTTGTCTGTAAAAAAATTAAAATTAAAAACTTAGCAGGGTATAGCGGTGCACACCTATAATCCCAGCTACTCTGGAGGCCAAGACAGAAGGATCACTCAAGCCCAGGAGTCTGAGGCTGCAGTGCACTCTGATCACGCTGCTGCACTCCAGGCTGTGTGACAGTGCAAGACTCTGTCTCCTAAAAAAAAATTGTTCTACAATTTTGAACATTTGGCCAGCACAGGTATTAGTGATTTTTGTAAGTAATGGAATTTAAAAAATAATAAAATATTGATTTCTTTCTCATTAAAATATATCTCAAAGTTTCAAAACTGTAAAAAAGTATAATGAAAAAATCAAAATCATCAACACTCCAGCCATCCAAGAGCAATCACAGTTAACATTTGGTACACCACCTCCTAGTTTGTTTGAATGAGGTTTTTGTACAAAAGACTTATATGATTGTTGATTATAGTCGCCTGTCTTATCCGTCTTTCTCACAGTATTGATTGATGGCCTACCACATGTTGCCGATACAGCAATGAACAAAGTTCCTGTCCTAGGGAGCTGCACTCCTCATGGGAAGATAGAGGATAAATGAATAAACATGAGTGTACATCATGTGCCAGGCAGCAATAAATGGTATAGAGAAAAATAAGGCAGTGTAAAGGACGTGGGGCACGGGGTACAGCAGGTTGGGTGAGGTGGGGTTACTGTCTTTATCTGGACGAGTTAGGGACCATCTTGCTGATAAAGTGAGATGCAAACAGACACTGAAGAAAGTGAAGGAGCAGCTGTGCAGTAGCTCAGGGTACTGTTTCAGACAGAGGGGACCAGCAAGAGCAGAGTCCCAGGGCTGGCAAGACTGGACATGTTGGAGAAACAGTCAGGAGTCCAGGGTGGCTGGAGTGGCGTGAATAAGGGGCAACGTGGTTGGAAATGGGGTCCGAGCTGCGGGTTGAAGGGACTCAGATCACAGAAGGCCCTGAATATTCTGCTTTGTTGCACTTATTGTTATATTGTGAGCATTTCCCTAATTCAATACATTTTCTTCAAAAGCATAAAAAAAAATTTTTTTTGAGACTGTTTCACTCTTGTTGCCCAAGCTGGAGTGCAATGCCGCGATCTTGGCTCACTGCAGCCTCTGCTTCCCGGGTTCAAGCCATTCTCCTGCCTCAGCCTCCTGAGTAGCTGGGATTACAGGCATGTGCCACCACATCCATTTAATTTTATATTTTTAGTAAAGACAGGGTTTCTCCATGTTGATCAGGCTGGTCTCAAACTCCCAACCTCAGGTGATCTACCCTCCTAGGCCTCCCAAAGTGCTGGGATTACAGGCATGAGCCACCACACTCAATACAAAAGTATAAATTTTTAATGGCAGCATGAAATTCTACCATGTGGAATTGTAGCTAGTCTCATACCCGGGAGGAAGAGGACCTCAGATTTGGTGGACAACTACCAATACTGGTTGTGCTGTGCCCTTCAAGTAGAAAATGTCACAAGAAGGCCAATCGCTTAGAAAAGGATACGTCCAATCATACACGTACACAAGTTCTGAAATGCTATTTCTCCCCCTTCACATCACTGTTGCTCTTAAGGTCATGATGCAGTAGACCATTTCCTTTACTCGTGGGAGGTGGTGGAAGATTCATAATGACCAACCCAAGCTAATAAGAACAGCCACTGATCTTTGCATTTGAAGACAATGCTACTTTTGGTGCTGTGCCACAGCATTGCAGGCTGTGGCTTTCAGCACTAACACTGAAACATGTATTCAAATAAATCCTTTCTATCCAACCAGACTAGACTATCTGCCTCTCTGCCTTCTTGGGTACATGCATGTCAGCTATGTTAGGTAAAATCAGCTTGTGGTGGGAATGGCAAGCTGTTCACGGATATCTACTCTCCCTTTCTATGGATTATTTCTATGGACTAATCAGTAATTTGGATCATGTACTTGCTACTGGTCATCCAGAATAAGACTACACATCTCCCATCTTCCTTTGCAGTGAGGTGTAGCCACATGACGAGGTTCTGGCTAACAGGGTGTGAGCACAAGGGAGGTGGCACCTCTAAGATGTGCCCTTAATACAAGGATCATGTTCTTCTTCCCTTCTTCTTCTCCCCCTTCTTTTTGCCTAGAATGTGGATGTGATGGAGCAGTTTGTGGGTAAGGTGACACCCCCTAGGATGGCAGAGCCACAGAGTACAAGGAGCCCAGGTCTCTGACAACTCTAGCAAGCCAAGCTGCTGACTGCCTTGGACTTCGCTGTGAAAGAGAAATAAACCACTATGTTGTAGAGGCCAAGTCTCTGTGACAGCACCTGAGTGTGGATCTGAATTAATGCAGAGTTTCAGAAACTCAGCCAGGCGCGGTGGCTCACGCCTATCCCTTTTAAGTGATTGGCCCTCTCGTGATATTCTCTACTTGAGGGGGCACAGCACAACCAGTATTGGTAGCTGTCCGCCGAATCTGGTCTCTTCTTCCTCCTGGGTACATGACAAGCTACAATTCCACATGGTGGAATGCCATGCTGCCATTAAAAATCTACACTTTTGAAGAAAATGTATTTTCTTCAAAATCATACTTTGGGAGGCTGAGGTGGGCAAATCATCTGAGGTCAGGAGTTCGAGACCAGCCTGGTTAACATGGTAAAACCCTGTCTCTACTAAAAATACAAAAATTAACTGGGCGTGGTGGCATGTGCCTGTAATCCCAGCTACTTAGGAGGGTGAGGCAGCAGAATCGCTTGAAACTGAGAGGCAGAGGTTGCAGTGAGCTGAGATCGTGCCATTGCATTCCAGCCTGGGCAACAAAGTGAGACTCCATCCCAAAAAAAAGAAAAGAGAGAAGAATTTCAGTAGCTCTTCCTGGCCTCCAGGCACGTCAGCACAGGGCAGTCACGTGGGCTTCCTGTCTTGGCTGTCCTGTGCACAGCTGCTCCGCAGCAGTCACCGCATACGATGCATACAGCATTAAGGAATTCATTCCTTAGTCCCGCCCAGCATCTGCTATTCATTCCCCAAATGTGTGTGAGCACCTGCCCCCTATGCCTGGCAGGGGACACAAGGGGGACCTAACAATGAATAAGGCTTTTTCTGAAGAAGATCAGTCAAGTTATAACATTTATAAGCTTAAGATTGTGAAGAAATTCAGAGAGCTATGAAATTCTGCTGGAAGGAACTGATGCTAAGCTTGAGATGTAGCCACATCTGTCAGGGTCTGTGAATGGACACACATGATCCCAGCTCCACAAGAAGTAACAGTGGCTCTGGAAAAGGACTCCTAAGATGATAGTGTCTTTCACAACCTCCTGAACTGCTTTTCATATAAGGTTCTATACAGTTCAGAAACCTTACCCAAATACAGTGATATAGACTTTGCACTAACATTTTAAAAGGTGATTAAAGCAAAAGTGATTTTACTGACTCCCACAAGTTTTCTACCTGCAGTTCCTGTAACCTGGGGCACCCATGTGCCTGGCTGCCATTACTGCTCTTTCATAGAAGCAGCTGGATGGTGGATCCAGGTTCACCTCCCACAGCCCCTCACCCAACCTCCCTCCAATCAAACTCAATTCTTGCCTGTACCTTAAGCATGCCTTGTGCTTTCCAGCCTGTGTGCTTTCCTTTTCTCTTTTTTTCTCTTTTCTTTTTTCCTTTTTTTTTTTTTTTTTTAGATGGAGTCTTGCTCTGCCACCCAGGCTGGAGTGCTGTGGTGTGATCTTGGCTCACTGCAACCTCTGTTTCCCAGGATCGAGCGCTTCCTCTACCTCAGCCTCCCGAGTTGCTGGGGCTACAAGTGCGCGTCACCACACCTGGCTAATTTTTGTAATTTAATAGAGACAAGGTTGCATCATGTTGGCCAGGCTGGTCTTGAACTCTTGACCTCAGGTGATCCACCTGCCTTGGCCTTCCAAAGTGCTGGGATTACAGGTATAATTACAGTGCTAGGATTACTGTGCCCAACCCAGCCTGTGTGCTTTTGTTTAAACAGTGCCTCTGGAAAACTTCCCCCAGACTGCCTGATGGGCTCTCAAATATCATGAGGACTTTCCTGATCCCCTGAGCAGAACGTGTCCTCACACACACACATCCCAAACTCCACAGCTCCTTTTCCTCTCTCAAACTCCTCAATGGCTCTGCCTTACTCATGACCAGATTGTAAGTCCCTGGATCAGTGACTGGGTCCCTGTGTCTTACTCACTTATCACAGTGCTTTGCATATGGGAGGTGCTTAATAAATACTGATTAGATTTGATTAGGTTTCATTCTCTTTCCATGGCTTGGTCACACAGTAAAAGGGCACAACGGGAGAAGCCAGGGCATGGAGAGGACCTGCTCACCTTGGCAGTATGGCACTGGTTTTCTTCTATGTGAAATCAAATACTAATGATAATTCCTGCTTTGTAAGGCTTTGGGGAAGAATATTATACATGCTAGCTCTCCATACAGCCTATAATTCACTAGCCAGCTGTGTGATCTTGATAAAGTGAATGGAAATACCACACTATCTGCATAGTCTTTCATTGTATGAACATTGAAATACTAGGTTCATACAATGAAAGACTACGCAGATGCTCCTCAACTTATGATGGGGTTACATCTTGATAAATCCATTATTGGGTTGAAAATATCGTGAGTCAAGAGTGCATTTTCAACTTATGATAGTCTCAATTTATAATGGGTGTGTCTACATATAACTTCATCGTAAGTCAAAGAGCATACTGAATGTATATTGCCTTCATACCATCCTAAAGTAAAAAAATCCAAAGTCAAACCACTGTAAGTTGGGGACCACCTATATAGTTGTTAAAATAAATGAGTTAGTTTGTAGTCCCAGCTACTTGGGAGGCTGACACAGGAGGATTGCTTTAGCTCAGGAGTTTGAGGTTGCAGTGAGCTATGATTGCACTGTTGCACTGCAGCCTGGGCTACAGAGGGAGACCTTGTCTTTGAAACATAAAAATATACATAAAAAATACATCAGAACTATGCAGATTAGCACAGATGGATCCCACAGATATAGCTCTGAATAAAGAAGTAGGTTGCAAAAGAGTCATACAGGATGATGCCATACAGAAAGTTTCAAAACATGCCAAATAACACCACATGTATTTAGAGATACATAAACTTGTAATGGAAGTATGAAAGAATCCATAGCAGCGTAAACACAAAATTCAGAACATGGTTTCCTAAGGATAAAGGGGTGGAGGAAGAGGGATATGCATTCAGGGCCAATACATGGTTGGGGTGGGGGGGGGGTCAACCAAATTGATAATATTTTATTTACTGAGCTGGGTGGTGGGTATATATGTATCTATTTTATTTCTTTTATCCTTTGTATCTGCCCTAAAACATTTCATGATACATTTTAAAGCCTTGTTTTCCTTAAGAAAAAGGATTTGAATAAAGGAAATGTGATATACTTATATCATGGAACATTATTCTGCCATAAAAAGGAGAAAATTCTATCATTTGTAACAACATGGATGAGTCTGGAAGGCATTATGCTATGTGAAATAAGTCAGAGAAAGACAAATACTGTATGATCTCATTTATATGTATAATCTAAAAAAGTCAAACTCATAGAGAACTCATAGACAGAAGATGAGGGGCACTGGGAGATGCTGATCAAAGGGTACAAACTCTCAGTCATAAGATGAATATGTTCTGAGGACCTCATGTATAGCATTGTGACTATAATTAATAATATTGTATCAAACAACCCTATGCACACAAACCAGTAAACCTGGAAGAAATGGATAAATTACTGGACACTTGCACCCTCCCAAGCCTAAACCAGGAAGAAGTTGAAACCCTGAATAGACCAATAACAAGGGCTGAGTTTGAGGCAGCAATTAATAGCCTACCAACCAAAAAAAGCCCAGGTCCAGATGGGTTCACAGCCGAATTGTACCAGACATACAAAGAGGAACTGGTACCACTCCTTCTGAAACTATTTCAAACAATCCAAAAAGAGGGAATCCTTCCGAAATCATTTTATGAGACCAACATCATCCTGATACCAAAACCTGGCAGGGACTCAACAAGAAAAGAAAACTTTGGGCCAATATCCATGATAAACATAGATGCAAAAATCTTCAATAAAATACGGGCAAACTGATTGCAACAGCACATCAAAAAGCTTATCCACCACGATCAAGCAGGCTTCATCCCGGGAAGGCAAGGCTGGTTCAACATACACAAGTCTATAAATGTAATCCACCACATAAACAGAACCAAAGACAAAAACCACATGATTATCTCAACAGATGCAGAGAAGTCCTTTGACAAAATTCAACAGCGCTTTATGCTAAAAACTCTCAATAAACTAGGTATTGATGGAAGGTAACTCAAAATAATAAAAGCTATTTATGACAAACCTACAGCCAATATCATACTGAATAGGCAAAAACTGGAAGCATTCCCCAAATCTGGCGCTAGACAAGGATGCCCTCTCTCACCACCTCTATTCAACCTAGTATTGGAAATTCTAGCCAGAGCAATCAGGCAAGAAAAAGAAATAAAGCATATTCAATTAGGAAAGGAGGAAGTCAAATTGTCTCTATTTGCAGATGACATGATTGTAGATTTAGAAGACCCCTTCGTCTCGGCCCAAAATCTCCTGAAACGGATAAGCAACTTCAGCAAAGTCTCAGGATACAAAATCAATGTGCAGAAATCACAAGCATTCCTATACACCAATAACAGACTTAAAGAGAGCCAAATCAAGAATGAACTGCCATTTACAATTGCTACAAAGAGAATAAAATACCTAGGAATACAACTAACAAAGGATGTGAAGGACCTATTCAAGGGGAACTAAAAACCACTGCTCAAGGAAATGAGAGAGAACACAGATGGAAAAACATTCTATGCTCATGGTTAGGAAGAATCAACATTGTGAAAATGGCCATACTGCCCAAAGTAATTTATAGATTCAACACTATCCCCATCAAGCTACCTGTGACCCTCTTCACAGAACTGGAAAAAAATCACCTTAAACTTCATATGAAACCAAAAGAGAGCCCATATAGCCAAGACAATTCTAAACAAAAAGAACAAAGTTGGAGACATCACACTACCTGATTTCAAACTATACTACAAGGCTACAGTAATCAAAACAGTGTGATACTGGTATCAAAACAGAGATATAGACCAATGGAACAAAACAGAGGCCTCAGAGGTAACACCACACATCTACAACCTGATCTTTGACAAACCTGACAAAAACAAGAAATGGGGAAAGGATTCCCTGTTTAATAAATGGTGTTGGGAAAACTGGCTAGCCATATGCAGAAAGCAGAAACTGGACCCCTTCCTGACACCTTACAGTAAAATTAACTCCAGATAGATTAAAGGCTTAAACATAAGACCTAACACCATAAAAACCCTAGAAGAAAACCTAGGCAAAACCATTCAGGACATAGGCATAGGCAAGGACTTCACAACTAAAACACCAAAAGCGTTGGCAACAACAGCCAATATAGACAAATGAGATCTAATTAAACTCCAGAGCTGCACAGCAAAAGACACAACCATTAGAGTGAACCGGCAACCAACAGAATGAGAAAAAATTTTTGCAATCTACCCATTTGACAAAGGGCTAATATCCAGAATCTACAAAGAACTAAAACAGATTTATAAGAAAAAAACAACCTCATTCAAAAGTGGGTGAAAGATATGAACAGACACTTTTCAAAAGAAGACATTTATGAGGCCAACAAACATATGAAAAAATGCTCATCATCACTGGTCATTGGAGAAATACAAATCAAAACCACATTGAGATACCATCTCACGCCAATGGCAATCATTAAAAAATCTGGAGACAACAGATGCTGGAGAGGATATGGAGAAATAGGAACAATTTTACACTGTTGGTGGGAGTGTAAATTAGTTCAACAATTGTGGAAGACAGTGTGGTGATTCCTCAAGGACCTAGAAATAGAAATTCCATTTGACCCAGCAATCCCATTACTGGGTATATGTCCAGAGGATTATAAATCTTTCTATTATAAAGACACATGCACACGTATGTTCACTGTGGCACTGTTTACAATAGCAAAGACCTGGAACCAACCCAAATGCCCATCAATGATAGACTGGACAAGGAAAATGTGGCACATATACACCATGGAATACTATGCAACCATAAACAACAATGAGTCTGTGTCCTTTGCAGGGACATGGATGAATCTGGAAACCATCATTCTCAGCAAACTGACACAGAGCAGAAAATCAAACACCGCATGTTCTCACTCATAGGTAGGTATGGAACAATGAGAACACATGGACACAGGGAGGGGAGCATCACACTCTGGGGTCTGTTGAGAGGGAATGGGGAGGGACAGAAGGGGGTAGGGAGGTTGGGGAGGGATAACATGGGGAGAAATGCCAGATATGGGTGACGGGGTGACGGAGGCAGCAAACCACATTGCCATGTATGTACCTATGCAACAATCCTGCATGTTTTACACATGTACCCCAAAACCTAAAGTGCAGTGAAATATATATATTAAAAATATATATATATATAGTATCAAATACTTGAAATTTGCTAAGATAGTTGCTCTTAAATGTTTTCACCACACACACACAAATAATAACTATGTGAATGATATATGGGCTAACTAACTTGACTATATTAATCATTTCAAAATATATACACTTATCACATTGTACACCTTAAATAGACACAATTTTGTTTGTTAATTATACCTCAATGAAACTGGAAGAAAAAGAGAGAGAAAGGGTTATGGTAGTTAGCCTCCAAGATAGTCCTGGTGATCCTGGCCTCATGCCTGCACCTGTGTAGTTCCCTCCTGCATCACACCAGGGCTGCTTGAACAAGAGAAGGCTGCTTAAGTGATGGTATGTGACATCCAACACTGGATCATAAAAGACATTGCAGCTTCTGCCTCATTCTCTTACATCACTTGCCCAGTAGAAAGCTGTCTGCCATGCTGGAGGACACTCACAGCTCTGTGAAGAGGCCCGCATGGAGAGGAACTGAAACTTCCCATCAACAAACAGCCCATGCCAACTGGCCAAGCTATATGAGTGAGCCACCTGGGAATCAGAGCCCCCAGCCCCAGTCAAGCCTTCGGATGACTGCAGCCCAGCTGACATCTGACTGCAACCATATGAGAGACCCTGAGCCAGGACCAACCAGCCAAGTTGCTCTGAACTCCTGACCCAGAGAAACCATGAGAGAAATAGTAATTGATTATTGTTATTTTGAGCTACTGAGATTTCAAGTGATCTGTTACACAGCTATAGATAAGTAGTGCAGGGTGGTATTGGATGACCACCAGGTTCCCTTTTAGTTCCAGCATTCTAGGCTTCTAGGCTTCCTCTCACTCTTTATCCCATTCATTCCTTCACTCAGTCATTCAAGTATCATGTATGAGAAACTCCAAAAGCCTTTAGATTACCTCTGACTTCCTTCAGGATGTAAGTCCTGGTCTGGAAATGATCTAAATAGGCTAAAAGTTCAGGAGTTTGGGACCTCTTAGTTTTACCTAAAAGAGATCCTTCTCACAAAAGAAATCTTACATACTTAATTTCATGCCATTGCAGAAAGTACCAGAACAGCCTCAAGAGGGAGAGAGAGCCTTGTGCCTTTAAGATAGAATTCATGTATATTCATAAGCACAGAATCTGGAATTGTATTTGGTATGAAGCAGTAAAAAGTGAAGTCATATGTTTTAGCATATATGCTACCTGAAAAGATTTCTCCTACTTGCCAAAATTTTACCTGCTGCTAAATTTTTACTAACCACTCCTGCCAACCTCCCTCCCTCTCCATCTGAACTGTACGAGCTACTTTTGGTTGTTTGCCAAATCAGTAGAGTCTAGAAAACAAAGACCCATAGGTAAATACACTTAAGAATCAGCCTGCCAGCAAACACATATCCTACGAAAGCATAACAAGAATAAAATTAAAAAGAGGCTTGGCCAGGTCATGCCAGCTGTGGGTGAACTTGGGTGCATGCCAATTGACACAACTGCCATTAAACATGAAGTGCATTTCCAGGGATGAATCCTGACACTATGCTTTGGGAAGATGCTTGGCTTCTTAAAAAAAAAAAAAAAAAAAAAGCTTCAGCGCTAGCATTGTTCAACTTCTCTTCTTGGTTCTCTCTCTTTCCTTCCTTAAATTTCCCATGCAACTTTGCATTTACCTAGTATCATCAAGAGTCACTGACTTGGGATAAGAGGACCTGGGCTCATCTCCTGGCAGTTTGAAACTAAGGAGTATTTATAATTTGGGTTTCTTTTGTAGACAGGAGCCCACATGAACTCAGGAAATTTTACTGGAAGGAAACTAAAATAACTCACAGAATGGAAGGAAGAGCTGAGCAGCCAGGCTCTGGGCATTCTCTTTACACAGCTCCAACATCTTTCTCCCCCAGAGCATCTCTCCATAAGATTCAAACTTCCAGCAAAAAGAACTCAGTGGCCTGGCCAGAACAATATACCCAACGTTGGGGACGGGGGAGGGAAGGAATCCGAGAGGCAGGACTGTTCTGTGACTGGCAGCCCCACCAGAACACAATGGGGGAAAAGTCAGTATCTAAAAGAAAGGGATACTGGGCTGGCAAACTAAGAGGTATTCATTCCCTGTTCAGCCTCATCTGCTTGTCATGAGGCTCAAATGAGATCATGTACCTACGGGGCCCATTTTAAATCCCGAGAAAGTGTAAAGTTTATTTTTACCTATTTGTTCACCTCTCTTTCTTGAATTTGGAGTTGAGAAAGAGCTTCTCCTTCCGACACTCCTATTCCCAAGAGGCCTGGAGAACGCTCCTGTCAAGCTGCTTGTGGGCTACAGCAAACTCACCAGCCCCAGATCCTGCAGGTCCAGGGCACTATGCTCCAGTCACAGGTGTCAGTCATGATGAGAAAACAGCAAATCACTACCAATACGCAGCCACGTGGTTTGCACTAATAACCTTACAACAAATGCGTTATACAACTGTTGGCCAAAACGAGAGAAGTGTATCCAAAATGACCATGGGTGCATGTGTGCCTCCGTGAGTGTTCCTGAGATCCCCCTTCATGTAGCACCCATGGTATAATGCACAGTGATGTAGCTCCCAGCCTCGGCTGCAGCTCAGGAGCAACTGTCTATGCTGTCAAGTTGAGTAAAATTAATCTGCTGCCAAGGGAATTACAAAGGAATCATAGCAAACTTAATATTGGGCCACAGAGTGCAGAACCCTCTTTTTCCCTTTGTTTACCCCAAATGCGAATTCCAGGACTTTGGCAGACTGACTTCTCTCCCCTCCTCTCTCCCATCCTCCACCCTGCCTCTCCCCGTCTCCTCCTTAAGGTTCTCAGTTTATAATGTCTTTTTCAGGTTCTCTCCTTCCGGGAGCATTTGTCTATCGGCTCCATTTCATCTAGATCACAAACAGAACTTTGGCAAATAGAGGCAACAGGGAACCAGAGTGATGGAGATGAGTGGGAGAGTAGAAAACAGAAGGTTTTTTTTGTTTGTTTGTTTTTTGGGACAAAGTCTTGCTCTTGTCCCCCAGGCTAAAGTGCAATGACACGATCTCAGATCACTACAACCTCCGCCTTCCGGGTTCAAGCGATCATCCCCGCTCATTCTCCCACGTAGCTGGGATTACAGGCACCTGCCACCACCCCTGGCTAATGTTTGTATTTTAGTAGAGACGGGGTTTCACCATGTTAGCCAGGCTGGTTTCAAACCCCTGACCTCAGGTGATCCACCCACCTCGGCTTTCCAAAATGCTGGGATTACATGTGTGAGCCACTGTGCCCGGCTGGTTCTTTAGGAAGTCAAACATATGCTTCAGTAGCCTGTGAACAAGTTCTTGTTCCTTATCATGGACATTATCCCTGGAAATTGTAAACGACATAAAGAAAACTGACCAGACAGGGGCACAGCACCACCTGAAAGTTCACAGGTGCATTCCCATGGTAATCTTCAACAGTTTCTGTTTAGCTACTAGCATTTCCTCCCCTGTGTCCTGGAACGGGATTTTTCTTTGTTCCCAGTTCTTGAAATGGTAATGAAGATTTTCCTTGTCATCTCTGAAACTTGTGATGTTGTCATGGGAGACAAATGCATCAGTGTTAGTAATCCTTAGATAAAAGGTGCTTTACGCTTATGAAAGAATTATCTTTAATTTTGTCTCTGGGGTATATGGTGAGGATTAATTAGTTAATCTCAGTAAAGTGCTATAATTGGTGGGAGGAATTATCAAAACCCTGGGGAAGGAGTAGCTTTGAGTGTAGTCACTTGGAAGTGTTCTGCTGTTAATAACAGCTGAGGTCGCCATCCTTGTCTCTCAGATGTCACAGACCAGCTGGGTTTCCAGCAAGATCCCAGACCATACACAACCCACCCAGGGTGAAAAGGTGAAAACAGCTCCAGGTAAGCAGAGGGGGAGGAGGGTTGTGGATGTAGAAAAAGCACTCAGGACCTGAAACAACCTCGGCTTCTGTTCTTGTCGTTGGCCCCACCTGGGGACCCAAGGACATTTGTTGAAATGGTGTGGGAGGGAAAGAATTCCCACACAGCTGCTGGGCGGGGGCTGACTCAGCACAGAGCTGCCCTGGGAGAGCAGGAGTGCTGGCCAGGAAGGATCCCCGCCAGGCCAGGCAGCAGACAGACCTTGAACCTCTCCTTCTCCATGTCCTCATGTACAAAATAAAAAGAGGGAGCCAGATGTTTAAGTATCATAAGGGAGATGCAGTAACAGCAAATGCTTCCATAGCGCTTACGACAGGGCAGCCACCATCTGGCTTAGTCATTATTCACTCAATCATCACGACAGCCCTAGAGACAGAAGGTTATTTTACCCACCTTGCAGAGTTGATAAACGTTGGGTTTAAACCCAGATGGTCAGATCCTGCTGCCTGCCTAAGTATATAACCTCTGCATGAGCCTCTCAGTTCATGAAGAATCTAGGGTGGGGGAAGTATTTTTAAAGTGTCAAGTGAAATTCTTTGAGGCTTTCTACAATTCAAGCCTGGGCTCATAGAAATAAATAGCTCTGTTGTTCTTTCAGGTGTCTGAACCATGATGGGATACAAAAATAAAGAGATTGAGAGTACAACAGCTTTCTCCTCTGAGCTTTTAACAATCTTCAAGTGAGTCACATGTTGGCTTTTAAATCTAGGTTGTATCCTTAAACTAAAAGAGTTGTTTAGATAACGGTGCTGTTGGCAGTCTCCCGGCAAAACTAGCCAGTTACGTGAACCTCAAATGCAAAGCTTATCTGGTTTGCAAAAGCCATTTGGAGACTTAAGTGCACTGACTTGGGTAACTTTACAAGGAAATCTTGAGATAAAATGTAAGCATGAGAATTTCTCTCTACACTTGTCTGGTTCCCCATCCTAACATATCAGTCAATGAACTGCTGACATGTGTATAATACACTGGGTAGATCATGAGGACTGTACCATAAACAGGAATTTTTAAACTTCAGTACCTCATTTTTACTTGCTCTCTTTTCCTCAGTTCAGTTTCTTCTAAAGCAAACAATGAATTTAATAAGCATACTCTTAGATGAACTTTTTCAGTTCATAAATACTCATTAGAAATCCAACTGCTCAGATGTTCTGGGTCACTGTTTTGCAAGCCTGTGATGTATGTAAGAATCACCTGGGGACCCTGTTAAACTGCAGATTCCGATTCAGTAGGTCTAGAAGGAGGTGGAGGCGGGGAGCCAGGTGTGGGGTACCAGGATCCTACTTTTCTAATAACTCCCAGGTAATGCAGATGCTGCTGGTCCGCTAACACATTCTGCATGCCTAGCTCTTAGACCACACTGAGTTGACAGGAAGAGACAGGGAAGAGACAGCCCCTGGCAGTGGCTTTAGTGACAAACCAACCTGACTAGGAGTCCTTCATAATGTGATTTTAAGGGCTTAATTTGGGAAGCATCCCCAACTTACAAAAAGGGGGAAAACGCTGCTACCTAAAATTTTTTTTTTTGAGATGGAGTTTTGCTCTTGTCATCCAGGCCGGAGTGCAATGGCGTGATCTCGCTCACTGCAACCTTGGCCTCCCAACTTCAAGCAACTCCCCCTGCCTCAGCCTCCCCAGTAGCTGGGACTACAGGTGTGTGCCACTGCACCTGGCTAATTTTTTGTATTTTAGTAGACATGGGGTTTCACCATGTTAGCCAGGATGGTCTCCATCTCCTGACCTCATGATCCATCCACCCCGGGCTCCCTAAGTGCTGGGATTACAGGTGTGAGCCACCACACTCTGCCCTAAAATTTTACAGTAAGAAAAATTAACTCTTTATCTTCTCAAATAAGAACATTTCAAGAAGAGAAGCAAGAATTTATTCCAGGATTTGTCAAGGACCAGGATTGAGAGCTCTCCAGAGTGTTTGGGAGCATGGTGGAGGGAAGTAAGGGATGTGGCATTGGGGCGGGGCCAAGGATATCTGGAATGAGGACTGAGCATGGGGGCCAGAAGAGACTCCACAGGTGTACTATGCCTTCCATGGGTGACAGGAGGACCCCAGTTGAAGGGCAGTCACACTGTGGCCTCGTAGTCTTGTCCAATTTTCCTGCATTTTGGAGATAGTTGAACATGAAGCCTCAATAAGGCTTTCCTGATACAGAGGGCAAACTAAATTTAGAGCCAGGGAGACTGCATGAAGCTTCTGATAAAAAGGAAAAAGCAGCAGCAAGGGAACGCCAGAGAGGACAAACGGCTCAGCACATAAGAGCACAGGCACTGGCTGTAGACTGCCCGGGTCCACACCTGCCTCAGTCACCAAGCACGCACACATCTCTCAAAGGCTGGTTGTCAGCGAGGAGGTAAAGAAAATGTGGTATACATACACTACGGAATACTGCTCAGCCATAAAACAGAACGAAATCATGACATTGCAGCAACCTGGACGGAGCTGGAGAACATTATTCTAAGTGAAGTAGCTCAGGAATGGAAACCCAAACATCGTATGTCCTCGCTTCTAAGTGGGAGCTAAGCTATGAGGATGCAAAGGCAAAAGAATGATATAATGAACTCTGGGGACTCGGCGGATGGGAGGGGAGAGGGATACAAGACTACACATTGGGTACAGTGTACACTGCCTGGGTGATGGGTGCACCAAAATCTCAGAAATCACCACTAAAGAACTTATCCATGTAACCATAACCTACCAGTTCCCCAAAAGCTATTGAAATAAAAAATAAATTAAAAATAAAAGTAAAAGTCTGGCTGTTTAACCACTGTGTACCCTGCTTCCTCATTGCTCAAAGGTAATGTGAAGAAAGTGGTGGTATCTACTCTAATATCTACTCTTATTTTTTTGCCTTATGACAGAACTCAAAAATTTACCTGTGTTCCATTGTGTCTGGGAAACAGTAAGACTGCATTTCCCAGCCTCTCTTTGCAGCTAGATATGAATGCAACACATGTGAGTCCTGACCAATGAAATGTAAGCAGAAGTATTGTCGGGATTTCTAGGAATAAAAGAAGATGGCTCTTTACCCTCCCTTCCTGCTTTCTGCTACCTGAAACAGAGATGTGATGACCGGAGCTACTGCTGCTATCTTGGATCAAGAAGTAACCTTGAAGTTACATGCCAAGGATGGTGAAGGAGAAAGATAGGTGTCTTAATGACACTGTGGAGCCATCAAAACAACAGCGGCCTGGCCCACCTCCAGATGTTTTGTTTTTCACATAGGAGAAAAACTTTGATTTCTTTTTTTACTAGAAAGCCCCCAGTGGGGGAGGGGGGCGAAACTTCTCTCTTACCTAAGCCACTATTGTTCAGGGAATTCTGTGTAACCTGCTGCACCAAATACTGCCTGAAGCAGAAGGATCCTGCTTTGTTTTCTTTTTGTAAGAACTAACTGAAAGAACGTATGTAAAACTCCCAGTGCCCTTCCAAGCACACAGTAAGTCTCAGTATTGTTCATTCTTACTTTTAAGTGATTGAGCAGGTCAGAGCTTAGAATGATACAGTGGAGAGCTAAAAGGGGACTCAGTCACCATCAATCCTCACCCCTACATTTTACAGATGAGATGCCTGAGTGCTGGAGAGGCCAGGGGCTTGTACAGGGCACCCAGCCTCATAGCAGCAGCTCGGCTCTCCTCATGTCTGTTCCAAGGCCTTTCTCAAAGCAGAGAGTGTGGAGCAGCCAACTTGAGAGGGAATCGATGAAGCCAAGAAGTGACCCCTAAATAATAGGACATCTTCCCACATGAAAGCCCTAAGGGGGAACAAACGTTTAATTCTGAGCTTTCTCATTCAAACACAATCCATCTAAATTTGATTATTTACTAAACTATCAGGAAGCAGGGAGTGGGGAGGAGGGAAGGAATAAAGAGGTCAGGTTTGGCTTTATAACCAGTTTTGCAATATTTGTGTCTGGAAACCTGCCAGGCCAGTCGGCCACCGCGCTGCCATGGATGGAGGGCTGGGGAGCTGGGAATGAAGAAAGCAGCCTTTGCCGATCTATTTTCTTCGGCTGGCTCCTGCTCAGGACTCAGGAATAAATGCTTTCTGGACCCTCCGAAAAGTCCCCTTAGGGGCTGTCTGACTCCAGAGGCATGTGGTTGTTCACAGGCCTTCCCAACTGTGGCCCAAGAGAATCACTTCCTGCCTTAGAACTAAACAAGAAGTCATCCTGTGTCCAGTCAAGGTTTTTCAGGGGAAAGCATGTAAAGCAGGCTCCTTGGGTTTGTAACAAGACCACAGATGGGGGAGTTACCTTGAGGACTCGAGGGGGAGCTGCTTGTAATCTGCTCAGCAGAGCAGTCTCCATGCCAGTTTTCATACATGCAATAAAACGCTGGCTCCAGTAGCTCAAGGAAGCTCCATAAGTAACCCCAGAAGCAAGGGTGGTAAATGGGTTTCATTTCATGTGCCACCTGCTCGGTGCTGGTGGCCCGGAAAACTGTGTTGAGAAGGATCCTGAAGCTTATTAGTAAGGAGTTCTGCAGCATATTAGGAATGTCTGCAATGACCCAGGCAAGAAATAGGTTCATGGGTCCACACACTGGCCATCTTTAGCCTGGGTATGTCAGATGTGCAAGAGCCACGTTAGACGATCAGCCTCAAACTAGATCAAAATAGATCTGTCTTAACGTGGACTTTTTGAGGACCAGACTGTGGCTTGTGAATATATCCCTACTCCCTTCTCACAGATGTTGCTTACAGAAAGAATAAATTTTAAATTGCACTTATTTTTTTTATCATTTTTGTACTCAGAAGCATTTAATCTGCAGAATCTGCTGAATGGAACATTATCAGATTTACTCTGAATGATTCAAGATTAGGTAAAATATCCAATGCATACACTATTACACTTTGGTTCAAGAGCCAGCACCGCAGTGTGGTAGGTCCCTCTACTACTTCCTACAGATACATTCCTCTTCTCTGGAAATCCCCACTCTCCACTATCAAGGGTGGGCCCCTAGCAGGTGCTCACACAAGATCCTGACCCCTGGGTTTGTTGGTTGGTGCTGAAATGGATATCTGCCTCAAGTTGAGCCAGTCTGATTCATCATCCTGGGACGGTAGAACTTGAGCTGGAAGTTGCAGAAGTTGGGAGTGGAGTCCTAAAAACAGCAAAGAACGATAGCAAGTGTCTCAAACTTAGCAGCCTATAGGAGTCAGCTAGGCAAGCAGGCTAGGCATAATTTTAAAAAATAGCACTACTGTGATTTAAAAAAAAAATGTTAACTAACAGTAAGCCTCAGTGTTGTGGGGAGGTAATAGGGAGTAGTGGAGACTACATCCAATTGGAGAGACGTGCTCAGGCCAAAGGAGAAGCTGCTACTCAGCTCCTGCCAATTGTTGCCATGCAGGAAAGGAATCTGTTGTTGTCACATTGTCTGCCACATTGTCTGCTTTTTTTTTTTTTTTTTTTTTTTTTTTTCAAGAGAAACCAGAAACCTAGATTTTTATATGAAGGTCTTCTGACTTTTAAAAGTGATCAACTAAATTGCAAAGCTGTACAGGCCAAATAAATTATGTCCTTTGATAAAATATTGCCTAAGGGCTGATGATTTACAATCTAAGTTTTTGAGAAAAGGCATTTATATCCAACAGAGTCCTATCAGGAAACAAATTGCTTGCTCAGAGAGGAGGGTTTTTATTTTGTTTTTTTTTTAGAGATGAGGTCCCACTTTGCTGCCAAGCTGGACTGCAGTGGTGTGGTCATAGCTCACAAGAGAGGAGGGTTTTTTAAAGGACAATTTACAAAAGCCAAATGCCAGTCTGGGACTACAGTATAGTGAGTGTGGCAATTGCCTCAAGGTCAAAAATTTTAAGAGAGCACCAAAAATTTTAGTAATCAAGATACATAATACTTCAATGCAATAATTTTTAGAAGTTAAAATTATTGTAAAAAAATCTATGATGAACAAAATATCAACATATTAAACAAAGGATTATTATTGCTGATTTTATTTGTCCATTCTTGCATTGCTATAAAGAAATACTTGAGACTGGATAATTTATAAAGAAAAGAGGTTTAATTGGCTCATGGTTCCATGGGTTGTGCAGGAAACATGAGGCTGGCCTCTGCTCTACTTCTGGGGTGGCCTCAGGAACTCTGTTGCCAGGCTGGAGTGCAGTGGTGTGATCTCAGCTCACTACAACCTCCACCTCTCGGGTTCAAGCAATCTCCTTCCTCAGCCTCCAGAGTAGCTGGGATTAAAGGCATGTGCCACCACACCTGACTAATTTTTTGTATTTTTAGTAGAGACGAGGTTTCACCATGGTGGTCAGGCTGGTCTCGAACTCCTGACCTTGGGATCCACCTGCCTCGGCCTTCCAAAGTGTTGGGATTACAGGCATGAGCCACAGTGCCCACCCAGGAAACTTTCAATCATGGCGGAAGGTCAAGGGAGAGCGATGCACTTCCCAGGACCAGTGCAGGAAGAGGAGAGGGGGAGGTGTGACACTTTTAAACAACCAGATCTCACAATAACTCACCCACTCACTGTTCCAAGAACAGCACTGAGGGGACGATGCTAACCCATTCAGGAGAACTCTGCCCCATGATCCAATCACCTCCCACCAGGCCTCCCCTCCAACACTGGGGATTACAACTGAACATGAGATTTGGGTAGGGACACTGATTCAAACCATATCACTGATACTTCCTTTTGCCTCAAGCTCCAACATAGCCCAGCATAGAACTAGTCAAGGTGTAGAGAAACCACAAGGGATAGTACCATACCCTGCGGGTGGAAAAAAGAGAGCTGTTACCACATCTAGGGCCAAAGGGATAAAACACAGGAGTGGTTACTAGAGCTTGGAAGGAGAAAGTCATGCCCAGAAGGCCGCCTGCAGACAACCTGTGACTACTGGCCAAGGGACTTGACTAGCCCAAGGTAGGAGCCAAGATAGGAGATGAACTGTTGGCCTCACTCCCCTTTCTTCCTCTGATCTCCTGACAAAATACATCACTGCCCAAACACAACCAGAAGTCAAAGGGCACAGGAGTCCATTGCTATAGCTCATAATGCCCATCATTACCATCCATAGAAGCACACAGCAGGAGAGAAAGAAAGAGAGTGGAGCAGGAGGGACCCATGGAAGAGACCCGGCAAATTCCCAGAACTCCGACCCTGGTGCCCAGTCTCCTGGGAGCCTGGGAAGCTAGTGATTCCAGGAGTTCAGCGAGATTTCTCAGTATCCTCCCAATATAGTCCTTTTATTGCTTCAGCTATCTGGAGTTGATTTATGATATTTCCACTCAAAAACTCTTACCTAACACACACAGCCTGAGTAGCTAACCTGTGGACCAGTCAAACCCCAGGTGAAGTCCCCTAGTACTCACCAGACCTGACCAGTTCCTGCTCACAAACAGAAGTAATGAATCATGCAGGCCACCAACATTTAGTGACTGGAGTGATGTAGCATTTCTCAATAATAATTCATTGAAAAAGTGATTACTTATGGTTATCAATAATAACATAATAAAACTGGGTCCAACAAAAAATATTTTAATGTAGTATAATGATTCTGCCCCTAAATGTAGGTATTAGTTTACCATTTGACCTACAATTTCTTCAACTTTTCTCCTTTGGGGAAGGTACATTGAATCCATTCTATTCAGCATCCATAGAATATTTCCATTTTCTTTTTAAGAGATAAGCTCTCACGATGTTGCCCAGGCTGTTCCTGGACTCCTGGGCTCAAGAGATCCTCCCACCTCAGCCTCCTGAGTAACTGGGACTACAGATGCCAAAACCACACCCAGCTCAGCATCTATACAGCTTTGACCAAGATAGTTATTTAGATTTTTTAAAATAGTTTATAAGTAGGAGATAATATGAGAAAGGTAGAAATTTACATTGATTACACAAAAAAGGAAAAAACAGGCAACTCTGTAAGAACAAAATTTACCCAGAAAGTGAATTTCACCAAAAACCTTGCTTAGGCACTGTTATAGTCTGAATTATGTCCTCCAAAGATTCACACACTGGAGTCCTAAACTCTAGTACCTCAAAATGTGACCTGTTTGAAGATAGGATCTTCAAGAGTGAGTGTAAATCCAATATGACTGGTGTCTTTATAGGAAGAGGAAATTTGGACACCGATGCATGCAGAAGAAAAGACAGATGAAAAGACAGAGAAAGATGGTCATCTTCAAGCCAAGGAGAAAGGTTTGGAACACATCCTTCTCTCATGGACCTTTACAGGAATCAATCCTATTGACGCCTTGATCTTGGATGCCTAGTCTTCAAAACTGTGCAAAAGCAAAATTATATTTTTTAAGCCATGTAGTCTGTGGTACTTTGTTATGGCAGCCCCAGTAAACTGATACCAGAGTCATAGCAACAATAACAGCAAATACTTACTGAAGTTACTAAATGGACTCCCTTGTCCATTAAAGGTATCCTCTTGCTGCTGCTCTAAAATAAAAGAGCTGTGGTTTATTTTGCCGGGTGCTGCACCAGCACAACCCAGCACATATTTTTAAATCCTGGTTATCCTCTTTGCACAAAAGAGTTTGGACAAAACAAAGCTGAGATGAGTAGGGTCATGGACTTCTGTACCCTATTGGCTAACATATAGGCAATAAAGGCAAAATAGAGACTGACTGCCCAGGCACTGCTTTAAACGCCATATATATATATATATATATATATATATATATATATATATATATAAATTCATTTAATATTTGTAACTTCTATGGAAGATAAGCACTATATATATCATCTCCATTTCATAGATGAAGAAAATGAGTCATCAAGAGGTTAAATAACTTACCTAATGTCACATATGAAATAAGTAGGAGAATTTGGATAATAAATCTCAACCTGAATCCAAATTCTGTACCCTAGATTTGTGCTTGTCACTGCTATACCTTACTGCCTCTTGGGTATAGATCTTTTCTGCAGAGGATGACTTTTTCCCCCACCCCTAAGCTGTTACCAGCCAGACAAAATGGAAAGTCAGGTTTCATGGGTGCATCCATTTTCAAGTGTCCAAGCCCCTTTGATGAACCTGATACCCTCAGAGACATTGAAACCTGGTCTTATTTTAACAATCATGGTGTTACTGTAAGATATGAGTGATTGAACCAACCTTATCCCTCAATATAGGTACAAAATTGAGTACAATATAATTTGATGGAGTTATACAGGTGTCATGCTGGTACCCTTGACCATCACAGTGCTGTTGGTCACACCCATTTATCTAGAGATGACTACCAGGATGACTCAGTGGCAGGCGGCAATAGCACTACCTTTGAAACTCCTCTCCATTTGGCACAATGCCCAGAGGAGCTAGGGGATGGGACAAAACAGTACCCATCTCATAATGCTGTGAGACTTAGTGGGCCCTCAGTATAAGTGTTAGTCCTTTTCCCCTTTACAACCACGTGATAAAGCTTTGCTCGATGCAGATGAAACTGTTGGTTATAAACTTGTGTTTGGGGATTATATTTTAATTCATTTTATTAAATTAAACCTCCTCTCATGACTTTTGCAGAGCTAATGAAAAATTAGCCTGTGTGCATGCAGATTGGAAAGATACCGGCTTTGCCCAGTCTGTGCACTCAGAATGCAGATGAGAGTGGGACACTTGCAGCAGAAACACCTTCAGCTCAGCCACTGCCTATAAGGAAAGGAAACTCAGGATGTATAAAAACAGAGAAGTCACATTCTCCCTGCAAAATCAGCATTCTAAAATGATGATCCTGTCTCATCCCAGTCCTGTGTTGGCCAGACTCCCCTGTCCATTAAAAGTGTCCATTTCCAGCTGCTCTAAAATAAAGGGGTTGTGATTTATTTTGCTGGGCACTGTGTCAGCACAGCACAGTGCATGATTTAAAATCCCTGTTTTCCTCTTTGCACAAAAGAGTTTGGACAAAACAAAGCTGGGATGAGCAAGGTCATGGACTTCTGTACCCTACTGGCCAACATATAGGCAATAAAGGCAAAATAGAGACCAGCTGTCCAAAGTTTTGCAGACCATGGGAAGTGGTGTTGCCAAGGTGATAATTTAGAATTAGACCGGAGAAGCTGGTGCTAACAAGGACAGGAGACCCAAGGAACATTTCCTGAAAAGGAAGAGAGAAACTCAGAGGGAATTCACCAGCAGTTGGTAGGATTTCCATGTTTTGTCTGAAATACATATTTCTAGCCTTCCTTATGTTGGACAATTGTGTTTGGAACTCTGAACTCTGAACACAGTAGACTTATCATATCCTGACTGTCAGAGATAATTTAAAATCAGATGAGAGGGAAGGAAGGAAAATTGAGAGTCATGATTATTGTCCAATCCAAGCCCAATAAAAAGCATTTGATAATGGTCTATTTATAGAGGCATGTAGGATGGTCATGAGGAACAGAGCCCAGGCCCCAGCTCTGATGGATTTTGTGAGAGACACTCACCAGTTTAGGAAAATCATATAATCTATTGGTATTTCAGATTAGATCACCAACAAGAATGAGTAAGACCTACAGAATTTTATATCAGAGGGAAAAAACAGGAAGAGTTCATACATTTAGTTTGAAATAGTCATTACTTTCCTTTGATTTAAAAACTAAACCACATTGTCAGAACAATAGATCAGCCTATTTATTTATTTATTTATGCCTAATTCATGTTGCCTACTGAGGCTCAGAAGGTATTCTGATTTCTGAGCCAACACCCTATTTGAATGAAAATTTGGGTTTTGCTAATGGAAAGCCAACTCCTGGCAGGCCTATACTGAACTCAGAACTTACCTCTGTGTGCCCCAAGTCATTTACTCACTTCCCTTGTTACAGAAACAATGGAAGTAATTTATTAGCAAGTGAGAAAAGTTCTGGAATAAAACTTGTGGACTGTGGTTGCTATTCAGCCATGAACAGTTCGTCCTTTAGAAAGCAGGAGGAAGGACATGGAGGAAAGGAAATTTCACTCAGGCACAGCCCTATAACATCACAAAATTTAGGAATGAAAAGAATCTCTAGTCTAATATCCTTGTTTTATGAGCCGATGAGGAAGTTGAGGCATGGATGGGCTAAGTAACTTGTCTCAAAGTCACACAGCTGAATTACTTGTTGTGTTGGCTAACTGAAATGTTAAGATCAGCTCAGTCATTCCACAGTTTACAAGAAATAATTAGAAGGCATCCCATCTACAGCATATCAACCTGATCAGCTGGGCGTGGTGGCTCACACCTGTCATTCAGCACTTTGGGAAGCCAAGGCAGGCAGATCATTTGAGGTCGAAATTTCCAGGCCAGCCTGGCCAACATGATAAAACCCTGTCTCTACTGAAATACAACAGTTAACCAGGTATGGTGGCAGAGGGGCAGCTGAGGCATGAGACTTACTTGAACCTTGGAGGTGGCGGTTGCAGTAAACCAAGACCATGTTACCGCACTCTAGCCTGGGTGACAGAGTGAAACTCAAAAAAAGAAAGGAAAGAAAGAAAGAAAGAAAAGAAAACAAAAATGATAGTTCAAAAAAGTTCAGTAATCTGCAGAGATCACAGAAGCGGAGGGGCAGCAGGATTTGAACCCAGGCTGATGGACTCCAAACACCTGGATATCACCCAACACCAACAGCATGTTGTGCCAGCAACCTTCTGTGCCCCTATGGATGAGCAGGATAGGGGCATCACACAGGTTTCATTCATTGGAAGGGAGAACTTCTTGCTCACACGTAAGCGCCTTGGACTCAGTTAAATCCAGAGAACTCTTAGTCTCACCTAATCCCAAACTGCTAGATTTCAAATTCCAAAGCATTCATTTTGCCTCTCAGCAGCCCCAGCACAGAGATGTAGCCCCAACAGTTTGCACTGAGCATTCCAGATTCCAAAGTGGAGCCCGGCTACACAAAGCCACTGAAGCTGTGACTTGCAGCAGCACTCACTGACCTCCACAAAGGCCTCCGTGCTCTCAGGCTTGGAAGAGCATTATTTTAGGGATCATGGATGACAGCTGCTGCAGTCTCGTGGGTGCCCAGCCCCTCTCCACCACATCCTTAGGAATCTTGGTGATTCCAGGCTTTCTGGCTTAGAGCAATCAGCTACTGGAATCTAAGAGTTACTTCATTAAACTGGTTTCAAGTTACATGCTTTCTTTTATAGGACTGTGGAGAAATGAGACCTGCCAGCCTATTGTCTGTGCTGCACATAACCACTTCTTTCTTGGTGAAATTTCTCCCAGCTCCTGTGTCCCCATCCTGAGCGTAGAAGGGAAGTAGCAAAAGAATTGGTTTTGCCAAATAAAGTTTAAAATGTTAACCAAGGCCAATGTCATACCCCTGTTACCTCAGCAACCTAGCTGAGGCAGGAGGATCACTTGAGGCCTGGAGTTTGAAGCCAGCCTAGAAAATGTAGCAAGACCATGTCTCTACAAAATATTTATTAAAAAGT
This sequence comes from Cebus imitator, assembly GCF_001604975.1. Taxonomy (NCBI): domain Eukaryota; kingdom Metazoa; phylum Chordata; class Mammalia; order Primates; family Cebidae; genus Cebus; species Cebus imitator. The sequence goes on along the minus strand of NW_016107425.1, from coordinate 2,269,652 downwards.
TATTGGGCATGGTGGCATGCATTGTAGTTCTAGCTACTCAGAGGCTGCTGTGGGAGAATCACTTGAGTCTAGTTCAAGGCTACAGTGAGCTATGATTGCACCCCTGCACTCCAGTCTGGGGAGCAAAGCGAGACCCCATCCCACAAATACATAAATAGTCTCTACTTTCTGAGTATCTTATTCCCCACTACACTCTGCAGGCTGAATGTTTTATCGAGTTCCACATTGCCTTTGCATTTCTTATGCCTATCTAGAGGACAAGACACCGTAAGAGAGTGTCTCTTGTTTTCAGTTTCTGTCATCATTAGCTTTCCAATGGTCAACAGCCAAATAGGCCACTAAATTTAAGAAAGGAAAAAAAGGAGAAACACATACATACACAAACACCTTACTTAGTGCGGCCTGAAGTAGGTTTGCCCTCTTTTTCTCTCCTTTTCTAAACTCAGACGTGCACAGGTAGAATGGCTGAAATGACTCCATAGAAGAATGTTTTCTCTCCATGCTAAATGCCTCAGATCTCAGCTAATCTTGCAGAGCTGGACAGGATCTTTGAACAGGTTGATTGATGTAGGGGTTGGGAAAATCTCCCCCCTGAGGAAATTCCTCAATCCTCCGACAGCCAGCCTCTGTGCAGGCGAGGGCATGTACCCCTTTGGGGCAGTCTTCGAGTGTGTTCCTCCCTTGGCGGATTCACAGAGTACAAAGGGTACCGCAGGAGGGGCCGAAGGCTCCTGTCACTCTCCCATAAAGCCCCTCCATCCATGCAGCACGGGGCATGATACCATTAGGGGAGATGGTGGGAATGGGATGATTTGGATTCAGGCGACTGGGGTCAAATCCCACCTCCACTGCTCACTCAGTAGGCAACCTCTATATCCCTGAACTTCTCTGTGCCTCAGTTTACACATCTGTAAAACAGAAATAATACCTGCTGCACAGTACGGCTACAGTTTTGTAAATGATACAGCACTATTATCCATAATAGCAGTAGCCTAAAGGAGATGCTGAAGACTCTTCTCAGATTTGTCCCAGTGCTTACATCTACTACATTTCAGGGGACTATGTTTGAAGATAAATTTCATTATCCTTGTCATCACTGATACCTTCATGAGTCAAGTACCAGAAGTAGACGGGGCATCAGATGAAACACGGTCATCAAAATGAACCCTGAAAGGCCAGTTGGTCAAGATATTTCAGACACTGAAAATATGCTCCCCCGCCTGGACCCACCCCCGAGGCCTCAGCAGCATCACATTCCTTCACTTAGACCCACATGTAGACCAACAGCACCTCAGGGCAATTTGAAACTCAACCCACCGCCTCTTGCTATCTGGGTTGCACACTCGGGCGGTCTGATTCCTGCCTGGTGAACCACATCGAAACCAAGGGAACGAGAGCTAATGTAATTGGTTGAAGTCATTTCCAGAAATATGCTACTGGGGACATATCAAGAAGATATCTGGGTTCTAAACAGGAAATCATAATAATCAGACTAATGCAGAACCCAAGTTACTTCAGGGAAAACGATTGTTACAAATCAAATTACAGACACACCAAGCTCCTCATCAGAAATAGAAAGAGGCTTCATTTTTTCATTACACCTCTTTATTCCAGTAAATTTCTTGCTCATTCTAGAATGAATCTCAACTATTCACAATCCCTATCATTGTTCCTGAAATAACACCCTCATAAATTATGCCTACTCTGAAATACAGCTTGACCCACGTTATCGTGAACAGCAGCCTTTAATACGGTCCTAAGTGAGCCATGTAGAAAGCCTCAGAATTACGGCAAATTTAAAGTGATGCCAAAGGAAGAAAATATATATGCCTTCTAACTGACTCAGAAACAGGCTTCCCACACTCCCTGCAGTCATGTGCCACGCAGTGACATCGGGCAACAATAGACTGAGTGCACAACAGTGATGCCGTAAGATTAGAACGGAGCTGAAAAATTCCTGTCCCGTGATGACATACTGATAATCCTGATCCTGTGTGGCCCTGGGCTAATGTATGTGTAGCTGTCTTTGTTTTTAACAAAAAAGTTTACAAGTAAAAAAAATAATAATAAAATTTAATGAAAAAAACTTATAGAATAAGGATATAAAGAAAATATTTTTGCATGGCTATACAATGCATTTGTGTTTTAAGCTAAGTGTTATTCCAAAATAAGTTTAAAACGTTTAAAAGTTTATAAAGTTTAAAAGTTACAGCATGTTAAGGTTGATTTATTATTGAAGAAAGAAGAGTTTTAAAATAAATTTAGGCCAGGCACAGTGGCTTACATCTGTAATCCTAGCACTTTGGGAGGCCAAGGCGGGCGGATCACTTGAGGTCAAGAGTTTGAGACCAGCCTAGCCAACATGGTAAAACCCCGTCTCTACTAAAAATACAAAAATTAGCCAGGCGTGGTGGTGGGCACCTGTAATCCCAGCTGCTGGGGAGGATTAAGCAGGAGAATCACTTGAACCCAGGAGGCAGAGGTTGCAGTGATCTCAATCAGGCCACTGCACTCCAGCCTGAATGACAGAGCAAAACTATCTCAAAATAAATAAATAAAATAAATCTAGTGTAGCCTAAGTGAACAGTGTTTATGAAGTCTACAGTAGTGTACAGTAATGTCCTAGGCCCTCACATTCACTCACCACTTACTCGCTGACTCACCCAGAGCAACTTCCAGTGCCGCAAACTTCCTTCACAGTAAGTGTCCTTACAAGTGGATCATTTATCTTTTATACCATAACCTTCTCTATGCTTAGACACAAACACCAATCATTGTGTTATAACCGCCTACAGTATATTCAGTACAGTAACATGCCATACAGTTTTGTAGCCTAGAAGCAATAGGCTATATCACATAGCCTGGGTGTGTAGTAGGCTATACCATCTAGAGCTATGCAAGCACACGCTATAGTGTTTGCGCAACAACAAAATTGCCTGACAACGCACTTTGTAGCCCATATTGTTAAGTGACACACAACTGCATTTCAGCACTCCGTGCCCTAGTTCTTTGTATACATACTAATAGCTTCAAGGGAGCTTTGAAGGAGAGTCATTTCGCTTCAAGGGGAGTCATTTAGCATTAACAGGCAATGAAAAGTAGAATCTTTTTCTTGTTTCAGAAAGTGACAAGTAAGCAATCTAGAAAATGCGGACAAGATGGAGGAGAAGAAAGAATGAAGGGAAGAAGCGGGGAGTAGAAAGGAAAACCATGACAACTTTCCTCATGTCCTGAATCTGATGGGCTCAGACTGTCCATCACATGCCCTTCAGGAAGGTGATAGGGCAGGCTTGGGCTGATTCTGGGAAAATTCTCTACTCTACAGAACTCAGGTGTCTTCAATACAGTGTAGTCCATTTCGTTCTTTTTTCTTCTGATTCTTAGTGATGGACTTGCCTTGTTAGGGTTTGGCTAGAAATGAGTACATTATCATCGACCACTGACAAAGCAACAGGACATATTCTGTCCTTGGGCACATGCTGGTTACCCATCAATCACTTTTTATTGACTTTGCACTAAGATCCATAAATTCAAAAAATGCAATTTAAAATTTTTATAGGCAAACTAATGGAATGTCAACATCTACAGCGCTGATTCTTCAATAACACACTTGAAGGGCATAGTCCCCTGCCAGTGATGGAGCTCTGTTTGCTGATTTTTCACCAAGGGGAGGAAGGAAGGAATACTTAGTGAGTCTCCAGTGTGTGCCAGGCACCATATGGGGTGCTTTACATATATGATACCAAATCTAAGTTGCCAGCAACCGTAACACGCCCAGCAGGAAAGCGAACCTACTGCCGATTAACTTAAGGATGCCATCCTCGGTGTATTTACTGGGAAGCTAAGAGAGTTTCGGCCTCAGGGCCCCTCATTTGCATGGGCCCTTCCAATGTTCTGGGACAGGGGCCAGTGGTGTGTTGACGTGGGCATATATTTTTGTAAAATTTGCAAAAGATATTTTAAATGCAATCGGTTAGACCACTGTCTCTTTCCACTCTGACTTCCCCTCTGTCACACTTCCCCTTATGTGGGTGGCACTGGAGTGGCCATGGGCGATTTGGGGATCCTATTAAAGAGGAAGTTGAGCTGGGGATACATTTATTCTGGGTTTAGTGGAACGTGTATATGTGGCCTGTGCATTTAACTTACTGCTGGGCATGCTGGTATAGAAATGGCTTCACCGCTTCTCCCCTCTACCACACCAGCTCTCCTGGCAGTGAGGTGCTCTGGTGCAGGCCTCCAGGCTGTATCCAATATAAACACATCCCACCACACTCACCAGCAGCATATGGCATGGGTAGCAGAAAATAAATAAGGTGTGAAGCGTGTGAGCCAGAAGTTGATCTGTGGAAAATTTTCCCAAATCTCATAGCTTATATAGGAAAGAAACTTCATAGAGGTTTTCCCAAATTTGACAACAACCCTCAAAATTTATATGACATTACCAAAAATAGTTGTGAAGCTGGAAAACACACGTCTTACTGTTGATAGTAAAAAATAAATTTCCATCAACTACTGAGAAGGAAGAGTGAATTGTCTATTTATTCTCTCTATAGAAAACCTACATAACAAATTCATTGTCATACACCCCGCCCTCTCCAAAAAAGCAGAGCAGAGAAATATAACAGCAGGCAGTTGATTTTTACAAATATTATGATATTTTTGTGCTATTTTATATTGTGAGTTATATCAGCTTTTTAAAATTTGTGGGTTTTCTCATTTAAACAAATATTCATGTTCTTACCCAATTTTACACTTATTATTTTCTATTCTCTTTTTTAAAAAGGTCCCTGAATAATACAAAGTTCAGGTCCCATAAAACTGGGGTTGTCTAGACTCCTGGATGCCATCCCAATTTCAGAGAACTTTCTAATATATGGGTGGAAATATGAACCTTAGACCTCATTAAATACATAGCAGGTATTATTTCACTGAATTTCACATAACAATACTGGAAGGCAGGTATGTCATTTTACAGATGAGGAAACTGGGCTCAGTAAGTTGAGATATTTTCCCAAAATTACTGCCATGGCTAACTGGCAATGTTCAAAACTTAAAGCCACAAAGTGAGGCCTGTACTTTTTGAGGAGCCCTAATGTTCCTCTGTCTCCACTGAATTAGTAAAATGCAGAATCAGGATTAGAACCAGACTTTTTACCCGAAACCTTGAAGCCCTACCACAACCTCTTTGGAAAAGAACATCCACTACCTCCTTATAGAAATTTATATTTCCTGTTAATCCTCTAAAAAGGTATTTCATTTTCATCCTTATGTGTAATTTTGCAATTAAATGACTATCTTCTGTTCAGGAGTTTTAGGGATTTGACCAAGGACCCATCTCCAAACACTGCTCCCAACTGCTCTCCCCCCTGCCCAGACCCATCAGAGAGGACTTTGCCATTAGACACCCTTTGAGTTAAAACATAAAAGCTCCTTCCTCCCAAAATGCATATGTATACTTAGAAGTAGAAACTCAGTGAGGAAGCTATTCTTCATCACTAAGAACTTAACAAGAATGTTTATTTCAAAAGCACTAACACCAGCAGGGTTCCTGGGGGAAGGTGCTGGCAGGGTTTGTTTTGTTATGGAGGTGGGGCAGACATAGAGGATCCCAGGCAGCCAGAAGTTACCAATGCTGTGGCCATTTCCACTTCCATTCTACCTAGCACACTATAGTTATTAAAAACTAAGCAGGCCAGTAAGGTGTCTAAGGCCTATAATCCCAGCACTTTAGGAGGCTGAGGTGGGTAGATCGCTTGAGCTCAGGAGTTTGAGACCAGCCTGGGCAACATGGCGAAACCTTGTCTCTATAAAAAAATACAAAAATTAGCCAGGCTTGGTGGTGCATGCCTATAGTCCCAGCTAGCTGGGAGGCTGAGGTGGGAGGATGGGAGGATCACTTGAGCCCAGAGGGCCGAAGCTGCAGTGAGCCAAGATTGTGCCACTGCATTCCAGCATTAAGTAGCAGAACCAGACCCTGTTTCAAAAAACAAAACCAAACAAAACCAAAAAACCAGTCATCGGTTAGTTCCTGGTACAAAACTTCTCCTGGCCATTAAATGGCTACCACTGAATCCAGTATTTCAGTCCTGCTGCCACTGCCCCAGTGGGGACTCTCCATCCTTGTAGAAATTATCGTTGACACGAGCTGAGCTCCCTGTCTCCCTTCCCCATGATTTATGGGGAGAACGCTGAGGTTTGAGGCAGTTGTCTAATTGGAGGTCCATGGGACTCCTTGTAATTACACACCAATTTGTTGCAGGGGTAAAACAAGACCGCAATTTTTAAGGAAGACAATCAAATACTGAAGGGATTTATGAGCTCCTCAAAAGTGTAAGAACCACCATTTTAGAAGAAAAGCACTGAAATAAAATTAGTACAAGTCTCAGAGGGATGCTGACACTAAAAACACAGTCAAGTGATGTCAGGTGGTACGTGTGTAGGTATGTGGGTAAGAAAAATGTGGTTATGTTTAACTGGTGTGCAATGTTTTTAACTTGCTAATCAGTTAAGAAGTTCTGGTTTTTATTAAATCATTAAAATAATTAGTTAAGATTTTCTCTCCTGACATGCCTATGTTATATACATAATACTAGAGGCTTCATCAGGCTTCCATTTTTAACTTACTAGATCATTTTATTTTTAATAATACAACTGAATGAGAATCCTATTTTTGGCTCCAAGTCAGACTATAAACAGAAAATATTGAGCTGCATAGAAATCATCTTACCCCAGTTTCATTTTGACCTTCTATTCCACAGCCATTTGTTTAATAGATTTCACTCTGTGTTTAGAAGTGCATTATTTATTATCTGAATCAAGCAGTAATTTGTTTCTGTTAATGCAAAAAACCACTCTGCCAACTCAACCAGCTTCCTGCATCAATGAAACTCATGATCTCATTACGAGTTGCTTTAAGAAAAAATGCAGCTTCTTCTTAAGAAAGCAGTTTCTCTGCCCAACCTTCATCTTGCTTCCTTAACCCATCTTCCTCTGGATGTGCCAAAATGCTTCCGCCTCAGATTTCTGTCCTGCTGGGTCCTTCCAGTCCTTGACCCACGACCCAACAGACAAACCTAATTTGGGCACCTGAGTCAGGCCTTTCCAGTTTGTGTCTTTGAGAGAAAGGATCTGCCCTTAGCTTGAGAGAAACTGTAACCTGGAATAACACGCCCTGTAATCCGGATGTTTGTTCAGTGTTGGTGACACACTCATCCAAACCCGCTGCACAGCTCCCTTGAGTACCACCTATTGAGAGGGTTTGTTATGTTTATTGCAAATATATGGACAAAGTTTTCAGGAGGTAGCATTTTTTAAATTTCCCAAATATTTGGGTTTGGTTATTTGAGGCTGTTTGTTACTTATTTAGAGATGGAGTCTTGTACTGTTGCCAGGCTGGAGTGCAGTGGTGCAACCTCGGCTCACTGTAACCTCTGCCTCTTGGGTTCAAGTGATTCTCCTTGCCTCAGCCTCCTGAGCAGCTAGGACTACAGTCTTGTGCTGCCCCACCCGGCTAATTTTTGTGTTTTTAGTAGAGACGGAGTTTCACCACGTCAGTCAGGATGGTCTCCATCTATTGACCTTGTGATCCACCCGCCTCGGCCTCCCAAAGTGCTAGGTTTACAGGCATGAGCCACCGCCCCTGGCTGTATTCTTTTTAATTTCTACAAAGATGACTGACCCTCCCTGCACCTCTCCAGCCCTCCTGACCACAGCAGACCATGTGATGATGTGAAAGCAGTTAAGCCCCAAATCCTTGACATCATTCCCATATTTGGGGAGTTTCCCACCTTAGGGGTTCTTACGTCCCCACAGCTGAAGCCAGAAAACTGACTTTCCCTGATTCCCTTGCAGCTTGACCTCACCATGTGACCCAAGCTCTGCCAGTCAGATATTCTCACAAACAGCTTCATTTGGAATTGAGCTCATGAGCAAGCCAATGGTGCAGAATCCATTTCCTAGAAAGGGTGGCAGTGGTGGTGTCCAGCTCCTAGGGGCAACAGTGGCATGAGCTGTGCTGTGGGGTTCCAGACTTGGGGGCAGCTGCAGAGACCCTTTCTGATTCACTCCCAGGGTGTGGTTGGTTTGGGCCTTGTTCTGACCTCCTGGCCTACAAGCCTGACTTTCTGGCCCTCTGGTGATTTTGAAAGTATCTTCATATCCTCCAATAGACTCCTTTTCCCGCTGAAACTACTGGGAATGGGTTTTGGTTATGGTAACAGGTCCTTGATGGATACAATGCCCACAAAGCCCTGCATGGTCTCAGTCAGCCTGCTCCTCCTGTTGGACCTGGCGGTGTTCTTCCCTTCTCACTGGGCCTTTGTGTCCTCCTCCAAGAAGTTAAGCGCTCTCCTGCCTCAGCCTTTGCAGGTGCTATGTCTTAGCTGGGAATGATGTGCCCCTGCTCTAACCCTGGCTCCCTCCTGAACTCAAAACACAGCTCAAAACTGACTAGGTTAAGTCTTCCCAATATACCCTCCCGGCGTCCTAGACTGGTCCTCCATGGTCCTCATCACAGTTGAAATTAAACACTTAGTTGCTTAATGTTTTTCTCTCCAAAGAGACTGTAATAATCAAAATAATAAATAACATGTATCGCACTCTTTTCAAATGCCAGCAAGACTTCTAAGCACTTTACATGGATCACCTCATTCCATCTTCACTAAAACCTGAGGAAAGTATTATCATAAAACCCATTTTACACATGGAGAAACTTAGACTCTGAGAACTTAAGAAACAAATCCTAGGTCACACAAAAAGTATGGGCTGGAACCAACATTGGAACCCAGAAAATTTCACACTAGATCACACTCTTAATCCCATCTGTCATCTCTACAGCGGGTGGCTGCATCCCAGAACTTACACAAAATAAGCCATTGGAGGGTGAGAAGAAAATATTAGAAATTCAGCCAGGTGCTGTGGCTCATGCCTGTAATCCCAGAACTTTGGGAGGCTGAGGCAGGCAGACACCTGAGGTCAGGAGTTCAAGAGCAGCCTGACCAACATGGAGAAACCCTGTCTCTACTAAAGACACAAAATTAGTCGGGTGTGGTGGCACATGCCTGTCATTCCAGCTACTCAGGAGGCTGAGGCAGGAGAATTATTTGAACCCAGCAATCAGAGGTTTCGGCAGGCCGAGTGGCACCATGGCACTCCAGCTTGGGCAACAAGAGTGAAACTCCACCTCAAAAAAAAAGAAAAAGAAAATATTGGAAATTCTACATAGGTATATACATTTGTATGTCATCTGAATTAATTTGTTATATACATTTGTATGTTATCTGGATTAATTTATTTTGTATGGCCATTTTGTAATGTACACAAATCATTTAACTTGATGTGCATAATATATCAATATATTACATAATTTATATACATAGAAAACAGAGTAGTTCAGCTCAAGGTTTTCCCATAGAGATATAAAATGACTAATGTTTGGAGACTACTATGAGCTCTGTGAAAGCAGGACTGTCACTTACAGCACCTCAGCAGCAAGCACAGAAGCCAGACACACAGCTGGTACCTGATAAATACATATTGACTGAATAGGGTCCCTTCTAACACTGGGAATGCCAGCACCAAGAGAAAGAATACTCCAATGTCCACTATGTAAGTTCATTCAGGTTCTCAGTATTTCTGTGTCTGTGATGACTTCCTTTCTTGCTCCTTCTCAAATTCTGCATCTGAGATACGATGTTTTCATCCATGTTTGCAGACTTTCCCCTCCCAGCAGAGAATAACGTTCACGTGAGTAAAGGCGGCAGCAGCCCCCGGGGCAGCCTGTGGTCCTGGATTATTTTGTGCTGACCCGCTGTCACTGGCAGTGAAGCATGGGTCGGCAGTTGCTGGTGAAAGGTGCAGCTGAGGCACGTGCAAAGCCAGTTGTGGAAACTCTGCCCACCCCTGTTTCTCTTTCTGCCTCTGCTGGCCTGTCAAACTAATTTGAACTCCTTTCTCTGCAGATACAAAGACTCCCGAAGGCTTAGGAGGGAGGAAGGACATGACTGATCAGGGGAGAAAGGGAAGGGGACAACAGGACTTTTATGAAAGAGGGAAAGGGAAGGATAATTTGAGTACGTGACCCATCTTCCTTCTCTGACATGGTGAAAGTGAAACATCACTGAACAAATTCTTGCTAAGTTAAAAACAAATTAAAATCGCCATCTAATGTGGGTAAAGAGACACAACTAGCTAACCATGTGGGTGTGGATTTCCCATGGGGCCCTTGAAAGCACTGCTTTGGACAAGGGCTCCTACTCCATAAAGGTTATTTTTCAGTCATTTTTAGAATTCACAACAGTTCAACTGTTTTTAAATAGGTTTGTGGGCTGTTTCTTCTTTATAAGTCTACACAAAGCAGTCTGTGGAAATGTCAGAGGCATGTGAACCAGAACAACTTTATCTTAAATAGGAGCTGGGTAAGACGAGGCTGAGACCTACTGGGCTGCATTGCCAGATGCTAAGGCGTTCTAAGTCACAGGATGAGATAGGAGGTCAGCACAAAATGCAGGTCATAAAGACCTTGCTGATAAAACAGGCTGCAGTAAAGGCGCTGGCCAAAACCCACCAAAACCAAAACAGCGATGAGAGGGACATCTGGGCGTCCTCACTACTACACTCCCACCAGCACCGGGACGGTTTACAAATGCCATGGCAACGTCAGGAAGTTACCCTATGTGGTCTAAATGGGGGAGGCATGAATAATCCACCCCTAGTTTAGCATATCATCAAGAAATAACCATAAAAATGGGCAAACAGTAGCCCTCAGGGCTGCTCTGTCTATGGACTAGCCATTCTTTTATTCCTTTCTTAATAAATTTGCTTTCACTTTTCACTGCTGACTCGCCCTGAATTCTTTTTTGCATGAGATTCAAGAACGCCCTATTGGGGTCTGGATCGGGAACCCTTTCCCATAACAGAAACATCAGACTTAACCACCAAAAAATATTGTGGTTAGAGGTCTCCAGGTCAGGGAGCTGAGCCGTGTAAAGATGCCAGCAGCTGTATTTGCAGGCCCAGGTGTGGTCCTTTGTAGAGCAGCCACACAGGGTCAGCCTGACCTGTGGAAACCATTCCTGGAGCTAACAGAGACCCACGGACCAGTCTTTCACTGGCAGACTCGCTGTCAGTCTTGCTTGTTAGACCTCCACCACCTTAAACCATCCCTTGGGGGTGTCGTGGGGGATGCAAACAGCAGATGGGCTCAGTCTATTGTGCTGCATTCGCTAGACAGGAAGTGGCAATTAACTGCTGCAGAGTGGGAATGGGTGTTGATAAAGGCCCCTCCTACAGCTGCATCCTTTCTGTGTTCAAAAACAAATGAACTACCCCTTCCAAGTCTTCTTTGAGGAGACAACTCTGAAGCTGGCCTCCTCCAAGACAACTCTGAAGCCGGCCTCCTCCGGCCACCTGCCAGACTCTTCAGAGGCATAGTTCTCATTTATTTAAGACATATGAAATTTGATGGAAACATTCAATACATATTTAAATTTTTACTTTTAATTAATAATATACATATTCATGGGGTACAATGCAATGTTTTGATACATGCATACATTACGAAATGAGTAAATCAAACTAATTAGCATATCCATCACCTAATCTGCTTAGCATTTTTTTATGGTGGGAACATTTAAAACTGACTCTCTTATCAATTTTGAAAAATACAATACATTATTATTAACTATAGTTACCATGCTTAATACATTTTTAAAGCTAAAGATATCTTGAAATCATTGTTAAAGGGACCATGCTGCCCAAAGCAATCTACAGAGTCAATGCAACCCTACTGAATTACCAACATCATTTTTCACAGAATTAGAAAAAAGAATCCTCAAATTCATATGGAACCAAAAAAGAACTCGAATAGCTCCTAAGCAATCCTAAGAAAAAAGAATAAAGCTAGAGGCATCAAATCACCTGATTTTAAATTACACTACAAGGCTATGGTAACCAAAACAGCATGGCACTAGTATAAAAATAGACATGTATACCCATGGAACAGAATAGAGAACCCAGAAATAAAGCCACATACCTATAACCAACTGATCTTCGACACAGTCAACAAAAATATACACTGGTAAAAGGACACTATCCAATAAATGGTGCTGGGAAAATTGGATTGCCATATACAGAATAATGAAACTGGACCCATACCTCTCACCATAGAAAAAAATTAACTCAAGAAGAATTTAAGACCCAAAACTAAAATTCCTAGACAAAAGCTAAGGAAAAAGTCTTCTGGACATTGGCTCTAGACAAAGAATTTATGACTAAGTCCTCAAAAGCAAACACAACAAAAACAAAAAGAGACAAATGAGACTTAACCCAAAAAGCTTCTGCACAGCAAAAGAAGCTATCAACAGAATAAACAGATGACCTACAAAATGGGAAAAGATATTTGCAAACTATACATCCAACAAAGGGCTAATATTTAGAATCTACAAGGAACTCAAACAACTCAACAAGATAAAGCAAATAGCACCATTAAAAAGTGGGCAGAAGACATAACAGTTTTCAAAAGAAGGCATATAAGCAGCCAACAAACATGCAATAATGCTCAACATCGCTAATCATCAGAGAAATGCAAATTAAAACCACAATGAGATATCATATTACGCCAGTCAGAATGACTATCATTAAAAAGTTGAAAAAATGACAGATGTTGGTAAAGATGCAGAGAAAAAAGAACTTTTACTCTCTTTGTGGGAATGTAAATTAGTACAACCTTTATGAAAAACAGTACGGTGCTCTCTTCGGCAGCACATATACTAAAATTGGAACAATACAGAGATTAGCATGGCCCCTGAGCAAGGATGACACGCAAACTTGTGAAGTGTTCCATAGAAAAAAATAATAATTATTAAAAAAAAAGAAAAAAGAAAAACAGTATGGAGACTTCTCGAAGAACTAAAATAGAACCATTATTCTATCCAGCAATCCCAATACTGGGTATATACCCAAAGGGGGAAAAATCATTATATCAAAAAGATCCTGTGCTTGTATGTTTACCACAGCACTATTCACAATAGTAAAGATATGGAATTAATCTAAGTATCCATCAATGGAGGACTGAATCTTTAAAATGGGATATATACATATGTTCTGACTTATAAATGGAAGCTGAACAATAAGAACACATGGACACAGGGAGGGGAAAAACATACACTGGGGCCTATCAGGGGTTGAGGAAGAGAGAGCATCAGGATAGATAGCTAATGCATGTGGGGCTTAATACCTAGGTGATGGGTTGATAGATGCAGCAAGCCACCATGGCACACATTTACCTGTGTAACAAACCTGCACATGTATCCTGGAACTTTAAAATAATTTTGTAATGTGGTATATATATACTATGGAATACTACTCAGCCATAAGAAAGAAAGAAACCATGTACTTTGCAGCAACATACATAAGATTAGAGGTCACTATCCTAAGTGAAGTAACTGAGAAACAGAAGGAAAATACTGCATGTTTTCACTGGTAAGTGGGAGTTACACGATGGGTATGCATGGACATGCAGAGTGGAATAATAGACACAGGAGACTCCAAAAGGCAGAGGGCAGGAGAAATGTAAGAAATTTGCACATGTAAGAAATCTGCCATTATACCCACTAAATCTATAAAAATTAAAAATTAATTTTAAAAAGGTATCTAGAAAAAAACTTCATAAAATACATTTCGAAGATATTTTCTCTACAAATATGCACTCAATATTCAAAATTATTGCTGTAGTCTGAATGTGCCTCAAAACTCCTGCATGGAAATGTAATCCCCATGTGGTGTTGTTAAGAGATGGGACCTCCTTGGGAAGTGATTAAGTCATGATGATACAGGAGTTAAAAAGAAATTTTTTTTTTTTTTTTTTTTTTTTTTTTTTTTTATAGTTTTTTTTTTTTTTTTTTTTTTTTTTTTTTTTTTGAGACGGAGTTTCGCTCTTGTTACCCAGGCTGGAGTGCAATGGCGTGATCTCGGCTCACCGCAACCTCCGCCTCCTGGGTTCAGGCAATTCTCCTGCCTCAGCCTCCTGAGTAGCTGGGATTACAGGCAGGCGCCACCATGCCCAGCTAATTTTTTGTAGTTTTAGTAGAGACGGGGTTTCACCATGTTGACCAGGATGGTCTTGATCTCTTGACCTCGTGATCCACCCGCCTCGGCCTCCCAAAGTGCTGGGATTACAGGCGTGAGCCACCGCGCCCGGCAAAAAAGAAATTATTTAGGCAGATCGTGAGGGTAAGGAAGTCTTCAGTAAGGTTTTCCTTTTAATGGAAAGCAGCCCCAAAATCATTTTCTTTTCTGACAAAGAGCAGCCTGTAAAATTGAGCTGCAGACATAAACAAGCAAGCTGGAAGCTTGCACAGGCAAATGCCAGCAGTTGTGCCCATAGGAAAAAAATGCTACCTGGGACTAGGCATCATCAAAATGGTGTACGGTAAGGAGCAGAGAAGATGGCACTGGCCAAGTGGAAAATCCATTTGCCATGATAAGATTAGGGTAGGGATGACCAGCCTTCCCTGCTCGATATATAAACATCACACCTGGTTGAACCAATCTGTGGGCCCTACGTAAATCAGACACTGCCTCCTCAAGCCTGCCTATAAAATCTGCTGTCGTTTGCCACTTTTCCCTTTCGAACATCTCCCTCTTGCAAGAGAGAAAGAGAACTGCTCTCCTCTCTCCTTCCTTCTACCTATTAAATTTTCCACTCTTTAACCCACTCCATATGTATGTGTGTCCCCATGTCATTAATCTTCTTGGTGAGACAATGAACCCTGGGTATTTACCCCAGAACATGATGTCACTTCAATGAGGGCTCATGAATGATTCATGCCTTATAAAGGGCTGAAGGGAACTAGCGTAGACCACTTTTTGCTCTTCTGCTCTTCTACCACGTGAGGACTCAGCAAGAAGGCCCTCACCAGACACCGAATCCACCTCTGTTCTGACCTTGGACTTCCCAGTCTCCAGGACTGTGAGAAATAAATTTCTGTTCTTTATAAATTGCCCAGTCTCAAGCATTTTGTTACAGCAGTGCAAATGGACTAAGACAGTCATCAATTCAGCAATCTTTTAGTTATACTTGCCATGTGCCAGGGACTATGCTAATTTATAAAATCTACAAATGGGTATGCTATGAAGCTTGAACTAAAATATTAGCCATCTAATCTTCACACTAAAAATTATTTAACACCCAAAATGACAGGAAATATATATTCCCATTGTTGTCACACTTGTAATTCTTAATCAAGTGCATTCACCCAGGTCATATTGGGAGATTTTTGTTGTTGTTGAGACATGGTCTCATCTGTCACCCAGGCTGGAATGCAGGGATGCTATCTCAGCTCACTGCAACCTTTGCCTCCCAGGCTCAAGTGATCCTCCTGCCTCAGCCTCCTGAGTAGCTGGGACTAGAGGGATGCACTACCACACTCAGCTAATTTTTTGTATTTTTAGCAGAGACAAGGTTTCATCATGTTGCTCAGGATGATCTTGAACTCCTGGGCTCAATTGATCCTCCCACCTTGGCCTCCCAAAGTGCTGAAATTATACATATGAGGCACCACAGCCAGCCTTTGGGATCTTTTTAAAAGTACAGATGCCAAGGCAGCACCCCAGACCCATGACATCGGGATTTCTAAGAATGGGTCCCAGGAATGTGTCCTTTGAAGATGCACCCAGGTCATTACAAAGCTTCTCTCTCATTCAGAGTCACTGATCTGATGTTAATCGTAGCTGAACGGTTGAGATCCACAGTACCTAGTTGCTAGTAGCTAGCTAAAAAACAAATTTCTATATCATTTTAAAATAATTGTCATTGGATGTGGCCACATTTATTGAGCAGGGGCCATGTGGTTGTGGGGGGTGCATTTCAGGGGGATCCCAAGCATGACAAACACCATGACCCAAGATGTCCAGAGCAAAAAAGGACAAGGATCCCAGACAGGACACAAGGGAAGTAAGACAAGGAGACTACATCAAATGTTTCAGTAGGTGCCCCAGAGATAAGATCCATCCCAGGACCCAGGGAGTGGCATGGGGAACCACAGACTGTGTCCAAACCTTACTCCCTAGAAAAAGCATCTACACTCCAGCATTGGTTCAAGTACCAGACCCAATCAATTGCAGGCCCTGACAGCTTATAGACAGGCAAAGCAGGGGCCAGCGTTCCCTACATTTAAAAACTGGCCCAAAAACACTCATGGGGGATTCTATTAGTGTCAGGGAAACCCATATATAGAGTTTCATTTTTACTGAGAAAAGTGTAATAGTGAATGCTTATAAAATGTCTACTATGGACATTGTTCTAGGTGTTGTAAATGATTGAACCCAATGCTACTATTAGATATCTACTATTACTGTAACCCTGCAGGTGAGGGGAACTGGGTCATAATTAAAGCAGCTCCAGAAAGGTTAAAATCCATTGCTTTCATCAGCAAGGTCCTCTGTGTTTCTGCTCTAGCGGCATAACCCTGACCTTCGGTAAATCGACTTTCAGGCATTCTAGCCATGCTGTAGGTCCATACTACACATGCTTGTGTAGATGTTCACAAATGAGAAGCATTCCTCTTAAGAATGACTACGGTAGTGAGTGATTATTAGCAAAGAACTCTAAAGCAACGCTGTTCAATAAGAATATAACGTAAGCCACATAAGTTATTTTTACATTTTCTGGTAGCCATGCTAAAATAAGTTAAGGAGTGAAATTAATCTTAGCATATTTTTAACCCAATATTTCTAAAATATTATTAATTTAACAAATCCACATGAAAAAACTATTGATGAGACAGTTTACGTTCTTTTTTTCATGGTAAGTCTTTGAAATCCAGGGTGTATATTATACTCACAACACACATCAGTTTGGAATGCTCAGTAGCTATGTGTGGCTAATGGCTTCCACAATGGGTGGTGCAACTCCAGAGGAAGGGGAGAATTAGCTGCCGGAATTACCTCTCAATTCCGACTTGGGAGAATGAATATAAGCTTTTTTTCTTTCTTTTTTTTTTTTTTTTAAATAAAAGCCACTTTTTGTTATAGAATGTCTTCTTGTCCAATCTGCACAATTATTTGGGATCTTTTCTTTTACATTTCAGCAGTCTCTATATACAGAATGTTTTTTTAATTGGCTGAATCTAGTCCCATCAGGACTCAAGGGCTTTCTTGCTTGAGTCTTCTGGCATTTGGTGACTAAGAGCCTGTCAACATTTCCAGGGCCTTTGGGGCAACTGATTTGCTTCATAGCCTCTAATAAGTCCAGTAATTTACTCTGTGAAGAGGCCCAACTTTTCAGAACTTGAGATTATACTAATGCAACTCCTTTTGTACATACCAAAGCCCCAAGGCCCCTTTGGTTCCAGGCTCCTCTTTCTCTAGAATTCTCCCTGTCTCTCCTGACAAAGACCAGAGTCCAACCCAGCCGTCCAGCTGCAGATGGTGCACAAGTTAATTCAGAGATGATGTCTGTGGTCTACACCTACATTTGTCATGCCTACCTTTTTCTTGCACTGCCCTTCCTTTTTTCTCAATCGTCATTACACCTTAGTAAAGAAATTACATTCAAAATGTTCGCAGAATCCTTCTCCATTGGCCTTTTTAGTCTTAGAACAAGCAAACAAAAAAACTCTTGAGAAGGTAGATCAGAATTTCAAAACCTCAAGTTTCAACAAGGAGTGGCCAGTCTGACACTTACTCCCATGTATGAACTTGTCTAATGTGTTTTTATATCCTGAGACATCATGTGGGTGACTAATATCCCCTGGGATAGGCCAGACATTTGGTTTCTTCGAACCCCACCCAAATTCTCAAGTGGGTCCAAAAACAGGCTGTAGAAAAAGCCTGTGCTGATTATTTTTAACATTCCAGAACATTTAAAGCCGAAGGCAGGTGACCAGAAAGTATTTTCCTCCCTCTGCACTAGCCAAGCTTGACCTAGAGGCCTTGGAAAGACAACAGATATGGGACTTGATGTATCGGTCATGGGCAGCTGTGGTCCATGGAGGAGAAAGCAAGCCCCACCTGCTAGCGAATGTCTTAGCCAAGGAGGGATGTAACTGTCAGGATTCTGAGAAGGACTTGAAAAGAAAAGAAGGGGTGGATAAATGACAAGAAGGAGAAATGCACGTGGGTGAGGAGGGCGCAGTTGGCTGGGGAAACGAAAAACAATTTCTTGGGAGAGTCAGATTTACACCATCCAAAGTACAGAAAGCAAGCCCTAGGCCCCTTTCAGGATGCCCTTTGTCTTGTTTCCTAGACATCATCCCTCAGTATCGAGCTGTTTCCTGGACCCCTGATCTCAGATATCAAAATTCGAGGATGCTCAAGTCCTCTCTATAAAGTGGTGTAGTATTTACATATAACCTACATACATCCTCTCGTATACTTGAAATCATCTCTAGGTTACTTATAATACTATTACAATGCCAATGCCCTGTAAGTAGTTGTAGTATATTGTTCAGGAAATAACGTCAAGGGAAAGTCTGTACATGTTCAGTATAGACACAATTCTCTTTTCCAAACATTTTCAATCCTTGGTTGGTTGAATCCAGGGATGCAGAACCCGAAGATATGAAAGGCCAGCTGCACTGATTTCAGCTCCCTGCAGGCTGCCCTTTCTTGTTCAAGTCTTTAAAATGCTAAGTATGGAAAAGCTGAGACAAGCTGGGGAGGAAGAGGGGGCAATCGGTTATTCTCTGTCAGATTTCTTCTCTTAAACAATGCTCAGGGCCACCGAGGTCTCAGCGATTTGACATATCTTTCTGCCCCCAGGGCTTGGACTTCCTTCACTCTCTGCTCCACATGGGGCTCAAGACTTTAATTTTGGAAGGTGAAGATTTTGCATCTGTCTGGAAAGCAAGTCAGGTGGTTTTTTCCCTGCTCCTTTTAAATCCTGGGATTTTCCATCATTAGCCAGTAAATGAATTCTTAAAGAGTTTCTTGCTAATCCCTGTCTAGATGGTTCTAGACACACACACAACTGCAATAAAAATCTAGGCTGAAGTCAGCAGCTAGCAATTTCTTATTCATAGGAGAACTTCTTAAATCTTTTCTTCAAAGAGGAGGATGTTTTCTGGGGTTTTTCTAATGATACACAGAAAAGAGAAGCACTTCTCTGCAGTAATGAGGGAGCCCGCATCACCTGTGCTGCCTGCGGCTGCCCTTTCACTAAGCTGCCCTGTGAGGAGTGACCATTCTGCTCCATCTGACTTAAAACTCAGGGGATTATTTCAGTAGCTTGGATGTCTCAGGGCCTATGACAAGGGGCACCAGAGGGGCTGCAGAGGAGGTTAGTGGCATAAGAAGACAGATCAATATTGTCACGAATCCTAAGACCTCTACATTCTGGTCAAGTCCTTCTGCCTTTTACCTTTCAGAGCACTATCAGCTCTTAGTACCAGAGACCTGATGATTTTTAAACAATTTATTTGTCATACTTAATTGCTGACCTAAGAAGACTGTTGACAGTTTATTGTTTTGTGGTTTTAAAAGTCGCACACAGGAGACTCCCTTCAAACCAAGGTTTACGGTAATATTTAGAAATGGGCGATTGATTGATAAATGCATTTTACAAGGTGGTTATCCATGCCACATTTAGCACGCTATTCAGCCAGAGAAAGTAATGGGGTGCTGACACATGCAACAACACAGATGAAGCTTGGAAACATTATATGTAAGAAGCCACAGAAGGCCACATATTGTATGATTCCGTGAAATGTCCAAATCAGTAGATCCACAGAGATAGAAGCGGATTCCTGGTTAACAAGGACTGAGGGGTGACAGGAATCAGAGTGAATGCTAACGGATACAGAGCTTCCTTCTGGGGTGATGAAAATATTTTGGAACTAGATCACAGTGATGGTTGTACAACATTGAGAACATACTGAAACGTCTCTGATGGTAAATTTTATGTCATATGAATTGTTCCTTTTTTTTTTTTTGAGACAGAGTCTCACTCTTAGGCCCAGGCTGGAGCATAGTGGCCCAATTCTCAGCTCACTGCAGCCTCTGTCTCCCGGGTTCAAGCGACTCTCCTACCTCAGCCTCCCGAGTAGCTGGGACTACAGGTGCGTGCCACCACGCCTGGCTAATTTTCGTATTTTTAGTAAAGAAGGGGTTTCACCATGTTGGCCAGGATGGTCTTGATCTTTTGACCTCGTGATCCACCCACCTCAGCCTCCTAAAGTGCTGGGATTACAGGTGGGAGCCAGCACACCCGGCCCAAATTTTACTATATTTTTAAAGAAAGCCTGAGGGTTTTTTTGGTTAAAAAAAAAAATCAAAAAAAAAAAAAAAAAAAAAGTGGGGCTGGGGGGGTGGGGAACCATCCTAACCTTCACTTTAGCAAAGGCTGTCATTCTTGAGTTCAGCTTATAATCACAGTACTTCGTTAAAAGCTTCCCAGAGTTAACTGACCACCAGTTTTCCCCAGTCAACTCCGTAAAGGTTATATTTGATAGGTAGTATCATGTACATTGCCCTTGGTTGATATTAGTCAGCAAAAGGTTGCTGTCTTAATACAAGCCCATAAAGGCTTCTCACAAAGGGGATAGAAAGCAGTCACACGCGATGTTCTTCAAGCCAGGGACAACTGCAAGGTTCATTCCGCCCTGGGAATTGCCCTTCACTGGACACAGTGTCTGTGCCTGTCATTGCACGGCTCCTTTTGTTAAACATGGGGATGGATATGGCTGGAATATACATAAATGTGTTTCAGGATAGAACACAAAAGCCTGTCAATGCTGTTACCATTGACAAAGGAGCTCCACTTGTTACTTTGTACTTTTTAAAACCATTTAAATGTTCTTATCATGTACCTTATATGAACTTTATAGTGTAACATTCTACATTTATATTTGCATGTAAATAATACATATATAAGAAACACCAGCTAGGTCACTTGACTGTCTAAACTGAGTCTCATGAATCTAACATTAGAAAACAGCTTGTTGAATCCAAATTGAGAGACGTGCTGTAAAGTAACTCACTTGGACACTTCAGAAACGTCACTGACATCAAGAACTAAAAAGAATGTCAAGAAATGTCCCAGATTAAAAGAAGCTAAAGAGACCTAAAAGTATCTGCAATGCATGAGCCTTGATTGAATCCTGGATCAGAAATTGTTTTAAAATTTTATTAAAAACATTATTGGGACAATTGGAAAATTTCAATGTGTGCCATATATTGGATAATGGCATTCTATCAATCATCAGTGTTATATTGTAAGAGATGACAGGAAAATGACTTGCTTTTTAGGAGATACATACTGAAGGGGTAAAGTTTTAGCATGTCTACAACTAACTCTTGTGTATAAGTGTGGAACGTTGGGGAGAGGGTTAAAGCAAATGTGGACTTTTTTTGTTTTTGTTTTGAGATGGAGTCTCACTCTGTCACCCAGGCTAGAGTGCAGTGGTGTGATCTCGGCTCACTGCCACCTCCACTCCACGGGTTCAAGTGATTCTCTTGCCTCAGCCTCCCGAGTAGCTGGGATTAGAGGCACACACCACCACGCACGGCTAAATTTTGTATTTTTCGTAGTGACAGGGTTTCGCCATGTTGTCCAGGCTGGTCTCAAAATCCTGACCTCAAGTGATCCACCTGCCTCAGCCTCCCAAAGTGCTGGACCACAGGCATAAGCCACCACGCCCAACTAATGTGGACTTTTTTGCATTTCTACCTAATAACTGTCCTTAAGAAGAAAAGAGAAAAAGAAATTCTGATTTTTATTATACTAGCTGCAGCAACAAAGAACAGAGCAGTGAAATTCAAATTCTGAGCCAGCAAGCAGAATTTTCAGTATCGTTGCCCCTACCTTTAATCTAATTACAAAACCAACACTCCCAGCAGACAAGGATTTACTCTTCCCAGGGGCCTCCCCACAGCCAGCCCTGTTTCTCTGTCGAGAGAAGCTGCCAGCTGCCTCCACCCTCTCTGAGCCAATCTGTGCCCCAGGAAAAGCAAGTCACTTGGAGAAGCAGTATTTCCCGTACAGTCGTATTTTATAAGGTCTACCAGATTTCCATTCCTCCCACCCCATTTATCCTTCATTTTTTACACACACACACACTCTTTTAACTACACCTAACTGATGATTCGGGGGTTAATCTGACGTGTGGTAAATCCAGACCCTTGCAGTTATTTATCACATTAACATACTTCTCTAGCTCATGGAACAACCAGTTAGAAATTTTTGTTTCCAAATAGGCAGATCCGGTTTACTTAACCTCTTTGAGCCTCAGTTTCCTCATCTCTAGTATGGGGTGGTAATAGTGATACTCACTCCATAGAGTTATTTGCAGAGTTAATAAGATTGTGTATGCACAGTGGCCAGAACATAGAAAGGCACTTTTAAGCACTATTTTAGGACTGACATGAATGAGAGGGCAATTACCATTAAAAAAAAAATCTCGTTTTGAAGGAATCTGACTCTAATGTATGAAAATCAAAGATCATTTTAAGAAGTCACCTTAACCATAGAAAAAAGATTCAGTGAAGAATTTAATTTTTTCTGAACGATTCACCATGAACAAAATCATTGAAAAGTGATACTTTTAAAGGGCAAACTTATTATACAATGACACTTCCAAGATTTATTATTCCTAGTATTTAACTACTTATCTCTTCAATTTTCACACAAAGCTAATCATTAATATTATCGTATTCTAGAAGTAATTATTTTAAAAGCTTTTGCTGTAATAGCTGAAGCCTCTCTGGCTATTCCTGGTACCAGAGAAGGTAAAAGTGTTTGTTTTTTTAGGACTGACATGAAAGAGATTGATTTCTGATGCCAAGAAATCACTTAGCATTCATGTGACTTCAGCTTCACAGCATCTTGGAATGTGTTTATCCTTAATCAAAATTCTTCCTAGAGGCAAAGTGCCAACACTTTCACCTCTTTTGTACCTTCCCTCGGAAAACCCGGAGAGAGGTTGGAGCAAGGTCACAACTTTATGCTCCTCAGCCGTGCAGGCCAACGCTTCGGGGCATCATCGGCTGCCCACCATGAGCTGGTCACCACTTTGAGTCCAGTTCCCCCGGCACCTCTTGCCTAATGGATAATATCCCACCTCACTTTCCGGCAGAGAGACCAAGCTGCAGAAGTTGAATGAAGCTCTCTAAGGTTGCTCTTGGGTCCATCATTCATTACGTGAAATGTGAAAGGTCAGTAATGCATCTACCTGCTTTCAAAACTAACTCTTTACCAAATTTTGACTTGATGGGAGTTAGCATTTTTTTACAATCAGATCTCAGTCCAGCATAAATGAAAATGCAGAAATTTTTAAGATTGTTATCTAATAGACATTTATTTAGGGGAAGAAAATTTCTATAAGAATTGTTGTGAGCTTAACCATGGACTAATTGTAGGCACTATTTTAAGCACTTTACAAATATTAATTAATACAATCCTTATAATGATCTTACATTATTATCCCCATTTAGAGATAAGGATATTAAGGGATGAAGGGTTCAGTAACTTGACAGGGATCATGGAAAGATTGCTAAAACATATTGTTAAGCAAATTGCAGAATGACATATATGATCCCATTTCTATTTGAAAAAAATTTAATATGGGTGTATGTGTGTGTATTATAAATATATAGAGCTTGAACAGATACACTTCAATCACCATCAGTGACTTTTTCTGGAGAGAGGAGTGGTAGGGTGGAGGAGGTTAAGAGGACTTTCAAATTTTGTTCTTTTTATTTATCTTTTCTTTTTTTTTTTTTTTTTTTTTGAGAAGGCATCTCACTATTTTGCCCAGACTGGTCTTGGACTCCTGGACTCAAGCAATCCTTCCACCCCAGCCTCCCGAGTAGCTGGGACCACAGGCATGCACTATCACACCCAGCTAATTTTTTGTCTTTTTTGTAGAAACAGAGTTTGGCCATGTGGCTCAGGCTGGTCTTGAACTCCTGAGCTCAGGAGATCTGCCTGCCTCGGCCTCCCAAAGTGCTGGATCTATAGGCTTGAGCCACTGTGCCCAGCCTGAATATTTTATAATGAGAATATATCATTCAGGCATTACATGCATTTTTTTTTTTTTACTTTAGAAAACTCAAATAAAGGATCAGTTCTAACAAAACAGCCACAGAAATGAGCTTCCCCTTCCTTTGAAGGCACACACAACTCTTTTTGTGATTTATTGTTTCAGTAACCCCCATCAAAACGTTCATTCAAACAAGCATTACTTGCATGCCTACCAGGCAGTGTGTTAGGGACTATTGTATATGCCACCTCACTGAATCTTCATAAATCCTCACAAGGGATGCATTCAAAATTTTATTTCAAATTTTAAGAGTATTTTGGGGTATGTGGGTTATAAAAATGGAATAATTTATGTAGCACTTTCTATAGCACTTTTATACATCTATTACCATTTCTTTCTTCCTACTAAGAATACGGTGAGGTTGGAAGCTCAAGAGATTATTACTCCCAGGTTATACATGTGGGAACTAAAGCTAAAAAGAATAAATAACTCACCCAAAATCACAAGCAAATTAGGAATGCAAACTAGAAATGAGAACCAGGTCTCCTGATCCCCTATCTAATGTTCTTGGCCAGCAGAACTTGGCTCAATCATTCCTGCCATCTTCATACCAACAGCTGATCACAAAGTGATTGACTATTAGGCCCCTATAGTGATCATCTCATTCAGTGGCCCTCATTCCTGGCTACATAACTGGAGTCACCTAGAGAGCTTTTAAAATGTATCAATGCCTGGGTCTCATCCCAGAACAATTAAATCAGAATGCATATGGGTAGGATTCAGACACCTGTATTTGGTAAAAGCTCTTCAGTGATTCTAATTTATAGGCAAAGTTGAGAACCAACATATTAGTTTTTAGGATGGTAAATAGGTGTCATTTCAGATATTAACTCCAATTAATTGAGAATAGTAAGAGAAGGCCATCTAAGAAGGACCAGGAGCTGCCGTGTGGGCTCAGAGGACAATGAGCACTGTCACCCCAGGAACTGGAAGGGTGGGTGGAGCAGGAGCTGTGTGCCGGCCAATCCTGATCTACCCCAACTCCCTCACTTTAAAGACAAGAAACTCAATGCCAGAGAGTTTATGTGATTTACCGCAGTAACAAAACAAGCTAGCGGCAGATCAAAGTCTAAACGAGGTCTCTTAAGGTCTAGATCAGTCCTCCATTTGTTCATATAGCTAAGTGGCTCCCAACCTGATTCATGACCCCCAGGAAGATGCAAGACAAGCCCTGTGATCGATCTGTTCTTGCCACCAGCAGATTCAGAGGCCCACACCCAGCTCTGCTTGCATCGCCGGGGTATGGAGAGGCCCCTGAAACAGGTGCCACTCACAGCAGCCCAGGGAACACGGGGCATTTCCAGTACCAACCGCGCTTCCCTCCTGCCACCATTCAGGAGGTGGCAGAAAAGCCAGAAAAAAACTATTGATGTGCCTGGAGTTGGGGGCTGTGGCTGCAGCTTCCATTTATTACTACCATGGGAGAGGCTCCTCAGGGATGTGCCTGGCAATGGGCCCCCGGCTGCCTCCTGCCATGCCCCAGGCACATCGCTCTGGCATCGAAATCACTGCCTGTCCTGGAATCCTGTAGGGATGACTCACGTGTGTACGTGTGTGTGTGTGTGTGTGTGTGTGTGTGTGTGTGTGACTCAAGGGTCTGTCATACAGGCCCCATGAGTCACCCACTTCCTTACCAACACATTATGGAGACAGCTTCAGAATACACAAAAGCACAGGAAAAGAGTCTGCTGGCCAGGAATGAGTTCTGTGTTTTCAGGAAACTGGTCACTTTTAATATAAATACACATACACAGAGAGCACCTGAGATAAAAGTCAACAAGTTTAGTGTCTCCTCATTGAGACAAGCTCTGTTCATAATGGTTTCTTAAAATTTTTTTATTGTAGCAAAATATACACAACATACAATTTACTAACCACTTTTAAGTGTATAGTTCAGTAGCATTAAGTCCATTCACACTGCTGTGCAAACATCACCACTATCTATCTTCAGAGGTTTTTTGATCTTCCCAAACTCAAAGTTCATACTCATTAAATATAGTTTCCCATTCCCTTCTACTCTATTCTACTTGCTGTTTCTTTGAATTTGACAACTCTACCTATCTGTAATGTTTTATTTCATTAATCATTTAGGGATTTAAAATTTTCATTGTTATCTCTTTCTAAGAACAAACATGGTTACTCCTTTGGCTTCTTGTATATTTCTTTTAGAATTCTCTAAATATAAATAGAAAGGACTCTCTGGAGTTTATCTTCTCATGGGGCAGCTATAGATGGAGAAGCAGAGATGACCAGGGACCGTTTCAATTGAGCAAAGAAGTTTGTCTTGGAGCACCAAACCCAACACACCTTGCTAGCTCACACAAAGAGCTCCCGTGTGCCACAGTCCCCTGCTCTCCCCAGGTGGGTAGTGATGGCTATGAAAGCAGCCCACTTATGAGCCAAATTGTGCATCTGGGGCTCCCACCATCAGCAGATTTCCTGGGAAACCAATGAAAGAGGAACGAGGAGAATGCTGGACGCTGGGCACTGGTGTAGCTGGCCGGCATTTCTGCTTTTGTTAATACCATGCCTCCAAGCGCATGCGCAGACCAGCTCCAGCTCTGTGCACCTCAGCAGGAAGCAGGAGGCTGGGGTCCTATGAGAAATGCAGCTGCTTCCACTCACTGTCCCCAGGCGTGACCTCACAAAGCATACTTCCTGAGCCTGGCCACTGCTCTCAGGGCCAGTGTGGACAACCCTCCAGTGTATAGGCTCTAGAGAATCAGAAAGAGGTCCACTGCTGAGCAGCACTGTTGGGAATTTAGCCCAAGCAAAGTCCTTAGCCTGGAGTCCATGGACATCCCATCTAATGGCAACCATGATCACAGAAAGCCAACAGTCTCGAGATTGGTGAATATTCTGAGCTCAGACTATGAACCCACTGACCTGGATTTTTAAGGAATATAAAGACATAAACGGAGTGAGCCCTTCCCTCAAGGCGCTCACAGCCTGGTTAGGAAACCAGGACTCAGAGCCCAGGTCTCCAGCTACGTGCAACTGTGTGCCGGACACGCATTCATACTTGGTTAAGAAGTTGCTAGCAGAGTTGGCTAGCTTCAGGAGGCAGCAGAGTCCTAAGACTCTCAGGGGCAGGTTCCTTTAAAAAGGTGCAAACTTTCTGGAGTACAGTCTTACATCTGACAATTTTTTTTTAATTTCTAATTTTTTATCTCTTTGAAACAGGCCTCAACCATATGTTCCCAAGCCCCTAAGTTGCTGACTGACAAGAGGAGAGACTCCTCCACCAAGCTGAAACAGCAGCTGTCCCTCACGGTGGGGAGCCCAGGCAGCCCAGCAACCAACCAGTTTCTGGAGGACCAGAAGCACCATCAGAGGCCCTGCTTGCTGATTCATTTCCATACCTCACTGATCTCCACCCCACAGAACAATACGCAGAAGCATTTTCAAACAGATCACACCAAATGCCCTCACTAACATTCCAAAGCAGCTACAAAGGAAATTAAAGGTTTCCTTCTGAGGCTTTTATTTATACAAATGCAAAAACCCTTATTTATACCTTCCCAGATGTGTGGACCTCCTCTTGCTGCTGTTTTTTCTCCTGTTGCTTGGAGTGAAGATGTAGGAATGATGCAGAAATGAAACCACTTTAGTAATACAGGAGAGTGGCCATTTGGTGTCAAATTGTGGACTCTGGTGAGTACAGGCATGGAGTCAGGAGACACAGAACAGCCAGTGACTCTGTAGTGCAAACATGATCAAGTCCCACCCACCTCTCCCATTCATAAACCATTGACCGCCTTCCCATTGCTCTAGAAAAAAGACCAAATCTTAGTGGGGCCTACAGGGCTTGCCTTTCTTTCTGGTGCTTCTCTAGCCTCATTTTGCAGCCACTTCTCCCCCTCCACAGTCATGGCCCCTTCGTCTTTCAGTTCCGTAGCTGTATCACATTCCCTGCAGTCTCAGGACCTTTAGGCATGCTATTTCTCCTGCCTAGAATATTGTTCCTGCTCACTCCTTCATCTAGTTTAACCCCTAACACTCTTCAACCCCAACACAAATATCACTTGCTCAAAGCAACAGTCCCCGGTCTGTCTCCCCGCCATTCTCTTCTAGCCTCATCACTCCCCTCTTTTCTTATGTGCTGAATGAGGCTAACACCTCTCCTGTCGCTTTCTAGGTTTTCTGCAAATATTAAGTGAGGTATCTATGGGATGGCAGATGCAGAATGTATGTCTATGCCAACTTTCTAGTGTACCTTCCTGTACTGAAGAGACTAGCAAGCTAAAACCTACAGTTTCCAGACTCCCTTGCAACTACACCTCCTAGTGTGATTTGGGTTCTACCAATCAAAAGTCCTTGAACAGGGCTGAAATATAGATAGCTGAGAAGGGAGAGGGGCAGGCATGAGGTATGCATTCTGCTGGTACAGATCAGAGCTGCAGTCACATGGCTATGGAGTCAACAGCACTGATCTACAACTTGAAACACAGGTAATACATTCTTGGACCCAACATTTCTGGCAGTGGCTTCCTGACTGTGGCTGTCATGGCAGGCCAGTGTTAAAATGTGCGCTCTGAATGAAGAGAAATCCCCCTCAAACAGGCTTTGTGTGAGCAACACGGCTGTTTATTCACCCGGCTACAGGTGGGCTGAGTCCAAAAATCGAGTCAGCAGAGGGCAGTGAGGTAGGAGTTGGTTTTATAGGTTTGGGGCAGGCAGTGGAAAGTTACAGAAGTTACAGTTTAGGGTGGTTTTTGCAAGCTGGGAGGAGTCCGTAGGGTCTGGAGTTATGAGGTTGACCAAGGTCAGTTACAAAGTCCAGTTGCCTCATCAATTGAGGCCAGAATAAGGAACAATAGAAGAATCTCTTGAGTTAATTGGATGCCACAGGGGTTGCTCATTCTTCCCCTTTTAGAGGTCTTTCAGTTATTTCAGAGTCTCTAATTCCAGGAGGCCATCCAGAGGTGTACATGCGGGTCATGGGGGTCACCGTGGCTCAACTTAGAGCATGGCCTATGGTACAGCCAGTTCAAAGAACCCTGCAGCCAGTTCTGGAACACAGTTGTGGGAATAACCCTGGAGGCCCATCCTGAAGGCTGCTAGTCCAGCCCTTCCAGCCACGTTGTAAGTACCTAATTCTTTATATTAGTCCTTTTCTCCTTAAACTACTAAAGTGATTTCCATTATCTACACTTAACACTGCGTAATTAATATAAGAAAGTGCTTCTGGAACTACAAACTGCTACGGAAATGTGACTTATGGTTACTCATCAAGGGCCCAGAGCTTCCAGCCAGGGAGGGGCCATGAAAAGAGTCATCAATCATGGGGTTTCAGGAAGAGCAGACAAGTGGCCACACTCTAAGAACAGTCTCCCCAGGGTCAACAGCCATTTTTAAAAGCAAAGCATTTGACAAATTAAATTTCACAGGATTTTTGAAAGCAAAGAATGATTCATGAATTGGGCAGCACTCAGAACTAGAAGAGGCTCAGAGAGCTTCACTCTGCAGTGCAGCCAATATTTATAAACAGAACAGGAAGTAAAGGACAGAGAGAGCTCAACTGGTTATATCGCAGCCTTTGCCTTATTTGGGCATGGTCTAATCAGTCAGCTGTCTGTGATTGGCTAAAGCATGGCTGCTTGTGATTGGCTGAGACTCCACTGTTATGCTCCTACTCGATTTCCAATTTATTTACTTACTAAGCTAGGTTGTGGGTTTGTTAATTAGAGACTCAAAGTATGGACCCAGCCTCAAGCAAACAGCCTCCTGCTTATTTCATTTAATACCATTTGAATCCAGAGTCTGCACTTGAAAACATGTGTTTCAGCATCATTTTAGAATGCGGCTCGCCTTCTGTAACCTTGTGTTTCCCTACTTGGAAAACACACACAGCCTGGAGTTTGCCACCTGTGGCATTTGAGGAGGGTTTTCTAGAGTTAAGCATCCCCTAACACAGATCCAGGAAGGGCTGAGACATTCCTTTATCAGGTAGGAATCTCATGAGTCATTCCAAATGGCCTGTAGGTACCTTTCTCACTTTGACAAGTATATCCTGTGTCCTGGATGGTTGCTCACTCTGCAGTCATTCTCAACTCCAGAATGGAGTGAGAGAAAGGATGCAGGCTTTCACTGTTGCTCACTCCCCCGGCATTTTTCACTGCTCAGGGCAGACCATCTCGGCACCTGCTAAAGCTAGAGCTGGCTGAGGCTATTGGGGTGAGTCCCAACAGGATGACAGCATGGAGGTCTTGCTTCTTCAGCACATTTTTTTCTCCAGCTGTCTACAAACTCTGGCTCAGCTACGGAGAGCTCAGCTGGAATGCCTGGGTGTGGCTTTCATGAGCTTGAATGGAAAACCTGAAGCGCTGAGGGAGTGGGGGTGGAACCCAACAAACATCACCTAAAGCAGCCTTGGCACCTCTGATTATTTCCCCAGGTCATTTTACCACCCCTTAAAGGCTTGTGGTGATCACCTACCAGGATGAAAGAGTGTCAGCTACAGGAGCTGGAGGTGAGGTGGGGGATGAGTAAGATATTAAACCCACAGAAGCTGGAGACTCAGCTCAAGAGAAGTGGCCAGGGAGAGACAAAAAGAGTAAATCACCACCAGATAAAACTGGGTTTCTTGCTGGCCTGAGTGAAAATGAACTTTCATCCCTTCTGGGTGGGAAATGTACCCTCTGATGTACCTGGGAGCTCCCCTGTGTTCTGGGTGAGACTGGGTGCTCTGGGAGCTGTATTTTGGCCATCCTTCCCCAGAAAAAACTCAGGGCCCAGCTGCCCAGGGAAAGGGTGGCTGAGTTGTAGGCATCCTCACATTGACCCTGTTTGCATCCAGAGCAGCTCCAGCCATATTTTTTTTTACATGCTGGGCTTCTTGAATGATTTCAATTGACTAAAGTAATATATTAAAATAAAAAGAACAACATCTGGAAAGCCATTGAAGGGCTTCCAGGCTTCCTGATTCCCAGCCTAGTGCCTCCTTCTTCTATCAACTTTGTAAGGTTATTGCAAGGTTTCTATAAGATCAAGGGGCAACGCCTAGTGCCTGCCCCCAGCATATTATTCCAATAGGTCTCCTAGGAAAGAATCCACCCAAAGAGAAAGAGAGTCAGGCATGTGTAACCTGGATCAGTGACGGAGACCTGGAATCAGAGGATAAAGTGCCCTGGACTCCCAGCTGCATTCTAGGAACAGCAAATAAGATGGAAACAGTGGTTGGCATAAAAACTTGTAAGCCATTGTGGGTCAAGTCTCACTGCTCTGGAACCATGAACATAGAACAACACAGAGGTGAAGATCGGGGGCTCCCCCGACCCAGCTGAGAGGCCAGCTTGGGTCAGCCTACCGAGGGACTGCTGCAGCGTGAGCAGAACAGGCAGAGTGGCCTCGGCCCAGTGCAGCCCTGGTGCAAGTGGGCTTAGGCAGCCATCTGGGCAGCAAGGTCCTAGAGCTCTGGGAGCATGGAGGCCTCAGCAGGAGCCCCCACCACCAGCCAGAGTCAGGGCAAGAAGAAGGGGACCCTGCATAGGCCACACACAAGCCACCCTAGGGACTCTCAGAAACAAGGGTGACCTCAAGGGAGGTGAAGGGACCTGCCTCAGCAGGAGCCTAAGAAATACAATACGCATCGTTACCTTTCCACAAAAGCCCCAGATGGAAGTGGCCTGGCAATCACAGGCTACAAACACAAGGTACAGTGGTGGCTTAAGACAAGAATGTGAGAAATGATTTAAGGTTCATGCTGTGACCACTCATACAGAGGTAGGTACCATCCTAATATGGAGGAAGAGAAGAGCACTTTCCACTGGAGTAGTTACGGAAGCTGCTCAGAGGACGTCAGCCCTGACTGGACCTTGCAGGGTGGGTGGAACTGAAAAGCTCCTAAGCAAAGCCAATGGCATGAGCAAAAAGTACACAGGCAGAAAAGTGGGAGGTACTTTTAGGAAGAGTTGGAAGCCTGGCCAGCAAATGTCATCAAGGGTCTACAAGTAGAGATGACAGACCCTGGGCAAAAAGCAGTTTCAAAGCCAGGACCACGCACCAGGATGCATTTTAGTTGTCTGTCCCCCAAACCTCATGTTGCTATGTATCCACAATGTTGGAGGTGGGGCCTGGTGGGAGGTGTTTGGGTCATGGAGGCAGATCCCTCATAGGGGCTCAATGCCCTCCCTGCAGTAATGAGTTCACACAAGATTGCTTGTTTAAAAGAGACTAGTGCCTCCTCCCTCCCTCTCTTGCTTCATTTCTTGCCATGTGACATACCTGTTCCTCTGCCCTTCCACCGTGACTAAGAGCTCCCTGGGCCTCCCCAGAAACCAAGCAGATGCAGGTGCCCTGTTTGTATAGCCCTCAGGACTGTGAGCCAAATAAACTGCTTTTCTTTATAAATTACCCAGATAAACTGCTTTTCTTTGTAAATTACCTTTTCTTTATAAATTATCCGTATTCCTTTATAGCAATGCAAACAGACTCACACACTGGTGCTGAATCATCTTAACCTCTTTGCACTTCCATTCCTTGTAGAGCAAAATGAGAATGATAACAATTTCCATTTACCTCTAGCTAGATTTTTAAATAAAACATGTGTTGATGTCTTGGAAAATGGCCTTGGAGGGAAAAGGAAGGATCCACAGTGGGTTTCCTGAAACAGCACTAAACATTTCTAGGCAATAGGCACAGATGGACCCTTTTACAACTCCGAGGGAAGTTAGGGGCTCTGATCATGGAAAAATAACTCCAGATATTAACATAAATCCCAAATGTTACATGCAAGTTTCAGGGATTCTTGTGATCCCTGATGCCTGGGGAGAGAAACTCCTATCTTAGGAAACCAGCAATCTTTTATAACACTTTTTTTTCTTTTTTTTGCTATTTTACATGACAGTGCTCTGGACTGAATATTCAAAAGTATCCTAGGTCATTTTTATCACCAAGCAGTAAAATGAGGTGGCTGAGAAACATACTTTGAAGTCCAGCAGGCTGTGTTTCCAGTTCCAATTCTGCCACATGCTGTGCAACTTCAGATGAGAGAACCAAAATGATCTAAGGCAGCCTGCCATTCAACACGTGTTCTGGGTATCAGTGGCCCACCATTCTCAAAGGTGGGTGGGAGCTTTCTGTCTCTCCCACAATGACCTGCATAGTGTTGTTTCTACAAAAGCAGCTCTCAGATAGACACATAATATTCTTTGCAAACTGCACAGAAGCAGTGATATACTCTGTTCCTGTAAAGATGGATGATGTTAGCCAGGCGCAGTGGCTCATGCCTGTAATCCCAGCACTTTGGGAGGCCAAAGTAGGCAAATCACCTGAGGTCAGGAGTTTGAGACCAGCCTGACCAACATGGAGAAATCCCATCTCTACTAAAAATACAAAATTAGCCAGGCGTGGTAGCACATGCCTGTGATCCCAGCTACTGGGGAGGCTGAGGCAGGAGCATCACTTGAATCTGGGAGGCAGAGGTTGTAGTGAGCCAAGATCGTGCCATTGCATTCCAGCCTGGGCAACAAGAATGAAACTCTACCTTAAAAAAAAAAAAAAAAAAAAAAAGGATGAGTTGTCTAGGTACAACTACAATATTTTTTCAATGAAGCTTCACTCAAGTCAAACTCAAGAATGTTCTGAATCTGGGATCAGCCAGTCTTCTTGTGGACTCAGGTACAGTCTTCCATTAAATATGAGGACATCTCTACCTGGCTTATAGATCAACATCTTCCTGGGTCTTCACATGGTCTTTCCTGTGTGCCTGTGTCCTAATCTCCTCTTCTTATAAGGACACCAGTCATACTGGACTAGGGCTCACTCAATGACCTCATTTAACCTCAGTTACCTCTTTAAAGACCTATATTCAAATACAGTCTTACTCTGAAAAACTAGGGGTTAGGACTTCATCATATGAATTTTGGGAAGTACACACTTCCGTCCATAACTCCACCAACAGAAACAAGTCAGAGAAATGATGGCACATTCACAGAATGTAAAACCATGAAGCTGTTAAAACAACTATAAATCCTCAGTATAAAATGATGTACGCAAAATGCTGTCATTTGCATTAAAAGAAGTAGTAAAAGGGCACACATGCTGGTTGATGCACGAACCATCTTTGGAAGTCAAGTGAAAAAAAAAAAAAAGAAAATTTGTCTTTAAAGGAAGATCCTGATGGGCTGGGACATAGGAGTGAAAAAGCCATTTAATATTCAAGATAAACACATGTAAATATTAAATGTTGTACCAGGGGTATACGACCTATATTTTTAGCATGAAATATTAAAAATTAAATTTAAGACGTTATAAATGCTGCGGTTTTAGTAGGGTGCAGCAGCACACTGAGGTTTGCTCTGCAAAGCTGAAGCATATTATAAAGGGTTTGCTTTATCCTCAAGTATTTCCCCGACCCTTGGGCTGTTTCTCTCCATGGCAGCTGGCCAGTGTTCTGTGTCTCTCACTCTCATTCAGTTTCATTTCCCCCGCCCCTTTCTCTCTCTCTCTCTTCCTCTCGCACACTCATATGCAACTGAAGTGGAATTTTCTAGAATTCTGGAGAACTTTGAGTGGCTGTACCTTGAGCGGATTCCTCAATACACCCTGTCAGGTTATCTCCCACTGCCACATTGAAGGAAGAGGGGAGGTGTCAGAAAAGAGAAACCATCACTCCAAATAGAATGGAAATGGAAGCACTGCAAAGTAAATAGCCGAAAATTTCACAAATGTCATTCACTATTCACAAAGACTGTTTTTAGACAACATAATAATCCACTACAACACTTATTCTGTCTGCGGGATTATTACAGCACAATTTTACCTTTCCATCTTCCATGGCAGAGTGAGATTTCTTTAGTAGTCATTCTTTGTCTTTCCCGAGTTTTGGGGTCAGACTAATCCAAATGATGACTTGGGGAGATGGGAGGGGGGTTGTTGTTGGCAGCCAGAAAAATCAAGAGAGGACTCTCATGCCTTCAGCATTCCCAAGCAATCCCAAATTACTCCCCTCTAACTAGCCTTTTCCTTGGCATGACCCATGATAATCTATTGTGCTCGATCTCAGGCCTGGAATATCTCCCCTTACCCTTCTCCCACCTTAAAGTTCTAGTTCTTCCATGAAGGCTTACTTGACCACAGCAGCTTATACTGTTCTTTCCTTTTTTTAACAACAAAAAATCCCTATGATATTTACATATTTTACCAGTTCAATTCAAGAAGTACTATTCAGACCCCTACCATGAGTCACATTGTTGGAGTGGAAAGAACAGAGATCCACTGAACTTGATTGTTGGGGCAGAGGCGTGAAGAGAGGAAGGGGCAGAGCTGCTCTAAGAATACATAAGTAGTAAGGAAGAAGACAGGAATGTCACAAGATCTGGCAGCTGAACCAAAGCACAGCCAATCCTCATGGGGACTAGAACTTCGGTATGTTCTGCATCTGAGGTGCCCTTAGAGTCATTAGCAACAGAAAGTATCAAGCTTCCCTCTGTCTGGTCCCCACCGCTAAACAGAGCTGTTCCCCTTCATGTTTCTGCTGCTTTCTCTATCGCTATGAGCTGCTCACTTATAGCTTTGAAGGCTTTTAACTTCAGCAATTTATCTGATTTAGCTGGCTAGGGTCCTAGAACTACCATCTAGCATCCTTTCACCTTTTTCCCCTGCTCCAACTAGTAACTTCTTACAGTGTTTTGAATTCAAACTCCCAAGTAACACGTGATAGACCCAGGTAAACTTTTTGAGCAGGCTATATAGGTCATAGTCAGCCCATGGCTTGATTGAGCTTAGGTCAAATGTTTACCTCTGGGAGCTGGACACGGTGGTTTGCACCTGTAATACCAGCTACTTGAGAGGCTGAGGTGGGAAAAATCACTTGAGGCCAGGAGTTCAAGACCACCCTAGACAATACAGTGAGCTTCCCACCTCTAAAATAAAAATAAAATGTTCACTTCTGGCCTATCATTAGCTTGGGGATATTTTTCTGCTTCCCCTTCCCTTTTCTGGGCTACTATGAGTTTACTCAGTGCCTTTGCACAAATTTAAAAAGAGTACACCCTGTGGGTACTTGGCTTAGCAAACCAACTATGAATGAACTGAAAAGAAACTGTCCTTCCTTTGGGCCGAGATAGCCTCATGCCAGTACACAGCCCAGTAAGTGGAACCAGGCTGGATTTCAGTTTGTACTCACTGCCTGAGCCTGGGCCACTGTGCAGTGCAAAAACTGCCCAGCCTCCCATGCGGTCTTGGCTCCCATCCAGCAAGGTCTCTGCAACAAGATTCTAAACAAGGCCCATAAGAAGTACTTGTAGATGATGACTTTTCAGTTTCCTTGTGATTTAAGGTATTTGAAAGTAGCATTTCCCACCCCTGCCCCTTTGGTACCAGATTGTGATCTGGCAAATTTTCCTTATAATAGCTCTTCAAACTTGCCTCTTAAGAGGCATACCTGTAGTTCCAGCTACTTGGGAGGCTGAGGCGGGAGGATCGCTTGAGCCCAGGAGGTCACGGCTGCAGTGAGCCATGATCATGCTACTGTACTCCAGCCTAGGTGACAGAGTGAAGCTCTGTCTTAACAACGACAAAAAAAAAGTTAAGAAAAAAATACATCAAACAATCTCTCTCATAGACATTCAGCGCCAGGTCCTTGTCCCAGATTCTAGTGAAGAAAAAGCATGGAGTCGTCTCTTTCCAAAGATATCAGCTCTGAGATGCCAGCATCTTCATACCCTTTGGCGTGAGCCTGGCCTGCTCTCGGACATATGCCATCTACCCCATCTCTCTTTCAAGCCAATTTTCAAAGCAGCCTCTTTCTGGCCTTTGTTCTCTGTCCTTCCAGGATGGTCTCTTTTTGAAAAATTGATTTATATTGTTACTAAACATAACTGAAGAATTTTCTACCTTTGAGATTCAACAGTCATCTTATCTAAAAGGATTTATTCATGTTTCCTATCAATGTGGAGTCTGCACATTAAAACCCTTCAGGCAAAGTCCTTGCTTCTGCAAATGCTCCACCATCTTTAAAATTATGGTGTAAATAATTATAAGTTTCATTTTACCGATATTATTAATCATACATTTCTGGTATAAATTAGACTCTCAAATGCCTGAGGAGGTTTTGAATGGAAAAAAAGATCAGAGAGAAACTTCAAAGAAGATAGTATACTGGAATCAGTAAACTTTGAAATCAGAGGAAAAGAAAAAAAGACTCTCCTCAGTTGCATTAAAAGCATAGAGGATATTTGGACCCCAGTTAATTTCATTACGTTGTCACCTCACGTCTGGCACAAATAAAAGAAACTCACCCGGGATCCTGCCAGATATCAAATTAATTAGTTTCATTTTTCTTTGTTCCCTTCTAATCTTTGTCTGTATGTATATAAAATGAGTTCATAGTTTTAGTCACAGATCTTGGCTAACTCCACTAGATTTCAAACCCTCTGTTATGAAATTGAATTCAAATCAACAAGTATGAATGGGGCATTTACTATCATGTAAATTTCAGCCATGGATACATTTACCGGGCAAGTTGTGCCCTATAGAGTTTATTATCTTTTATACAGTGTACCAGAGACCAAAAACAAGCTAGAATATAGAGGAGGCAGAAGGTAGAAAAGAAGATACTGAGTCAGGAGGTGTGGGTTCTGATTCTGACACTAACCAGCCAGGATCTTAGGCAAGTTTGCCTCTCTAGGTGCCCCAGTTTCCTCATCTGTAAAATGACAGGATTGAATTTAATTAATAGTTTTTAAACTCTACTCTTCAAAGGGCTGCAAGAAGATACTGGGGCAGGAGGTGTGGTACTAAAGGACCGATCTCTGCCCACATACCTGCAATCAAGGCAGCTCCTTCTTGCTCTCTTGTTCATGTTGGGCATCTGAGTCCAAAGAGTCTAACAACAGGGCACATCATTTGCATTCAGGGCTCTCTCGAAGCCAAGATAGAGAGTATCCAGGTTATCAACAATACAGGCTGCCAGAGTTCAGAGGAGAGGCTCTCAGGGAAAGGTGGAAAATAAAGGGAAAGCTTCGTGGAGGATGCAAGTCTTGGGCAAACCTTGAGAGAAGACCAGAGGAAGGAGGAAAATAAGGAGAGTATTTCAGGAATGGCATGTTGATGCGTTCAGGCTCCCAGAAGCCAGGACCCACTTGGTTTGGAGCTGGGCCCCGGGGTGCAGAGAAGAAGGTTGTGGATCACAATGGAAAGAAGGGCCTGCATCCTTAAAGGCAGGCAGACACAAATATGGGATTGATAGGCACACACAAGATCTGCTGAAGATTTCTCAGCAAGGGAATGACATGCTGAAACTGGTGCTTAAGGAAGATGAGCCTGTCAGGTTTTCCCAGCCCAGACGTTTCCTGATGCTTATGAGGTGCCTGCAAGCAACTGAGAATACAAAGCTGGAAAATGCAACAGCTGCCCTTGAGGAGTCTGGCAGAGGGGAATGCAGAATGGAATGAAACAAAGGAGAGAGAGAGTTGGGCTGGATTCAGGAAGTGGCAGAGAGAAGAGGGGAGAAAGGAGAGATGACAGAGACATTGCTAAGGAAAAACAGGACTTGGTGGCCAGCTGAATACGATAGCTCAAGTAGGGGAACAAGTAACAATGAGTACACACATCTCGCAGCTTGAGTACAGCTCCTGCTCCCTCTTGGGCCCACAGCGAGGACACTTCTTCCAGCCTCGCATGAGGTTGGATGTACTATATAATTGAGTTCTGAGCAAAGATTGTGAACAGAAGTAATGTGCTCCCCATCTAGGCCTGGTCCATGACAACCTCCCACACATGCCTCTCTGCTCTCCTTCCCCATTCTCCTGATGAAGAGGGCGCTGAGGCTGAAGAGGAGGCCAGATCCACAAAACTGAAGGAGCCTGGGTCCCCGAATGACTGCGTGGAAGCCTGTCCACAAAACAGGAACAGCATTTCGCTTTCCATGGCTTACCGTGGTAAGCCGTTCACTTTCTGGAGTCATTTGTTTTGGCAGTTAACTTTATCCTAAGACTGAAACAATAGTCATGCCACTTTAACAACAAATACAAGGAGCTGGGATGGGTTTATGGAGGAGGAGCTAGAAAGTTCAGTGTTGGCTGCATGCAGTGGCTCATGCCTGTCATCCCAGCACTTTGGGAGGCCAAGGCAGGCAGATGACGAGGTCAAGAGATCGAGACTATCCTGGCCAACATGGTGAAACCTCATCTTTACTAAAAATACAAAAATTAGCTGGGCATGGTGGCACACACCTGTAGTCCCAGCTACTTGGGAGGCTGAGGCAGGAGAATCACTTGAACCCAGGAGGCGAAGGTTGCAGTGAGCCGAGATTATACCACTGCACTCCAGCCTGGTGACAGAGCAAGACTCCATCTCAAAAAAACAAAACAAAAAAAAAAAAAAAAACAAAAGTTCAATGCTTCAGCTAGGGTCGTTTTGTTTAGAAGTAATACAAAACTGGTCCTAAAGTAACTTAAGGTAAGGGAAAAGAAGTTATTGACAAGGCTTCTGTCTTTAGCATGGCTTTCCAGGAAGTCTTTTCCACAAAGTTATGAGATAAGCTCTAACTTAGATCATGTGTCCACCTAGGGACCAATCAGAAAAGCCAGGACATGTGATGCCCCTGGCTGTCCTTGTGCTACTTCAGCACTGGGAGAAGAGCCAGCTCCACCCAGAGTGAGAGTGAGGGTGATTCTCCAGAGGGAAATCAGGAAGCACTTTACTTTCTGCATTGGACATACCTCGTTATTTGGAATGTCCAGATGGAGAACACTTTGTAAGTGGTTTGAAATAGGACATTGAAACCTACGTACGATAGAACTAGACATGCAGTTGAATCCAGGCAGTGTCAATAAGAGAGCGCCTTCCTTTGACTCCTTAAATTGGAGAAGACTGAAGGTAAAAAAGAGAATTCCTTTGTGAGCCCCATTTTATTATGTGGTCGCACTGTGTCCCTCCCTTGTCCTTTCTAGAGGGTCTTTGAGAAGTTTGGAAAGTAAGAAACGTATATTAGGGACACAGGTGAGGAAAACAAAAGAGACAATATGTAATTTTGAAGATTGTACCATAAACTTCACACTCCATAACTTTTTGTCAAATGCTCGTTCTCAAACTCAGTCAACGTGGGCTGCTGAGGTGGGCTGCACATCTCCAGGGACCAGCTCTCACTGGAATTCAGAGAACCTGAAAATGGTGTCCCTAGAGGTGTACAAGATACTAGCCATGGATTCAGAAATACTTCTTCAAATAAGAAAAAGTCTGGCCGGGCACAGTGGCTCATGCCTGTAATCCTAGCACTTTGGGAGGTGGATCACTTGAGGTCAGGAGTTCGAGACCAGTCTGGCCAACATGGTGAAACTCTATCTCTACTGAAAACACAAAAATTAGCCAGGTGTGGTGGCACATGCCTATAGTCCCAGCTACTCAGGTAGCTGAGGCAGGAGAATCACTTGAACCTGGGAGATGGAGGTTGCAGTGAGCCAAGATCATGCCATTGCACTTTAGACTGGATGACAGAGCAAGACTCTATGTCAAAAAAAAAAAAAAAAAAAGAAAACAAAAAAAAAAAAAAAAAAAAAAAAAAAAAAAAAAAAAATCAAAAAAAAAAAAAAAAAAAAGAAAGAAAGAAAGAAAGAAAGAAAACAAAAAACCTTTACCTAGACATAGAGAACCTAGCTGACTATGGTCTGAACTCCACTTCTACAGCTCAGAACATTGAAAAACCTTCCCATGCTTTTATAAAATGCCTCATCTTACTTCAGGCATTTACTTACGATGGCTTTTGTGCTTCTGGATCTTATTATGTCCTCTTAATATCTCCTGCCCCTCAATTTCCCTTCCCTCATCTGAGTCTACCATCTTAGTTGTACCTTCCATGGATTTCTATGGAAATTTTACTTAACCCAAGCATCCTCTGACCTTAAGAATTTTACTGAAGATTTAGGATTGCCACCAGAGGAAGAATTACATCACATACCAGAGACAGCAAACAAATTTGTAAAACTCACCATTACACCTTTCTGTTCTCCCCACAAATCCCCAGCCCAAAGCTGCTATTTTGCTTCTCTCCCATAGAACTTCCAAATCATTTCCTCTAGTATCTTCTCTCTAGACTCTTCATACCAGAACCATACCATTTTTCTTATCATAGCTTTATGTCTTCAGATTCAGTCCTGTAAATCTCCCAACTTTGTTCTTTTCTATCTTGTTTTGACTATTTCAGATTCTTTGGATTTCCATGTAAACTTTAGAATCAGTTTGTCAGTTTCACCAAAAGAAAAAAAATCTGAGGAGAAATGACATCTTAAGAAGATCCAGGCCAGGTGCAATGGCTCATGCCTGTAATCTCAGCACTTTGTGAAGTTGAAGTGGGTGGATCATTTGAGCCCAGGAATTCAAGACCAGCCTGGGCTACATAGTGAGATCCCATCTTAACCAAAAATAATTAACTGGGTATGGTGGCACATGCCTGTGGTCTCAGCTACTTAGGAAGCTGGTGGGAAGAGGTGGGAGAAGGGCTTGCGCCCAGGCGGTTGAGGACACAGCGAATATTTTGCTAATTGAGGTGGGAGAACTGCTTGAGCCCAGGAGGTTGAGGCTGCAGTGAGCCATGATAGTGCCACTGTATTCCAGCCTGGGTGACAGAGTGAGACACCGTCATGGAAAGAAGAAGAAGAAGAAAGGAAGAAGGAAGAAGAGGAGGAGGAGAAAGAGGAAGAGGAGGAAAAGAAGAAGATGAAGATCAATTTTTAGAGCCATGTGTGGTGGCTCACACCTGTAAGTCTAACTACTTAGGGGTCTGAAGTGGGAAGACTGCTGGAGCCCAGGAGTTTGAGACCAGCCTGGGCAACATAGCAAGAACCCTCTCTCAATGAGTGAAAAACAAAAAGAAGATCGGCTTTCCAATTTGTGGACACAGGATACTTCTCTCCATTTACTTAGGTCATTTAAAATTTCTCTCAGTAGTATTTTGTAGTTTTCAATGTTCTGAGCCTACACATATTTTGCTGAATTTCACCCTATTGCATATTTTTATGCTTCTATAAATGGTGCTTTTAAAAATTCTATTTCTGAAATAGTTCATAGCTATCATATAGAAATAGAATTGATTTGTATATATTGACCTTGTATCCTGAAGCCTTGCCAAACAGGATGCAAAATGCCATAGTCACTTTGGAAACAGTTTGGCAGTTTTTTATGGAGGTAAACGTATGTTTAGCATATGACCCAGCAATCACAGTTAGGAAATGGAAACATGTCCTCACAAAGCTGGTATGTAAATGTTGATAACAACTTTATTCTTTTTTTTTTTCCTTTTTAATTGTTAATTCATTATTTTGAAAACCTTCCAAAAGACCTTAAAAATTGTAGCTCACTTTGATCACTTTTTTTTTCCCCATTTATTTATTTTATTGCATTTAACAACTTTATTCTTAATAGTCAAAACTGGAAACGACCCCAGTGTCTATCAACAGGCGAGGTCAATGGTTTGAATAAACAAATCGTGATACATCCATTCAAAAGAATATGACTCAGCAATAAAAAGGAACTAACTCCTGGTACATGCAACAACATGGATGAATCTCAAAAACACTGTGCTGAGGGAAAGAAGCCAGATAAAAGAATAAATATTATATAATTCCATTTATTTAAAACTCTAGAAACTAAAATGTAATAGATAATGACAGAAAATAGGCCAGTCTTGCCCGGAACAACAGCTGGGGGAGGAATTGTCAGAGGAATTTGAACCAGAGCAACTCCATCTTGAATACAGGCTAGGTAAAATGAGGCTGAGACCTGCTGGGCTGCATTCCCAGACAGTTAAGGCATTCTAGGTCACGGAATGAGATAGGATGTCAGCACAAGATACAGGTCATAAAGACCTTGCTAATAAAACAGGTTGCAGTAAAGAAGCCAGCCAAAACCCACCAAAACCAAGATGACTAGGAGAGTAACCTGTGGGCCTCCTCACTGCTACACTCCTACCTGTGGCATAACAGTTTACAAATGCATGGCAATGTCAGGAAGCTACCTAATATGGTCTAAAAAGGGGAGGCCGGAATAATCTACTGCTTGTTTAGCATATATTCAAGAAATAACCATAAAGTGGGCAATCAACAGCCCTTAAGGGGGTGGGTTACTTTCTTTTACTTTCTTAATAAACTTGCTTTCACTTTACCAAAAGCCCTGAATTCTCTAAGTACCCTCTCTTGGGGTCTGGGTCGGGACCCCTTTCCGGTAACAGGATGAGTGGGAAAGGATAAGGGGAATATTTTGCTAAAATATAAATGTTTTGTGTCTTGATTATGGCGGTGTTTACACAGTTGTTCACATTAGTCAAAACTCATTGACTTGCTCATGGGAATGGGCGCATCCATTGCATGCACACTTGATCTCAATAAAGCTGAAAACTGCTCAGGCTGTCTTTTGGAAAGCAAGAGGCACACGGCTGGGCGGCTGGGCGTGGTGACTCGCACCTGTAATCCCAGCACTTTGGGAGGCTGAGGTGGGTGGATCACGAGGTCAAGAGATCAAGAGCATCCTGGCCAACATGGTGAAACCCATCTCTATCAAAAATACAAAAAAAAAAAAGCTGGGCATGGTGGTGCGTGCTTGTAGTCCCAGCTACTTGGGAGACTGAGGCAGGAGAATCACTTGAACTGGGGAGGGAAAGGTTGCAGTGAGCCAAGATCATGCCACTGCACTCCAGCCTGGTGACAGAACAAGACTGTGTCTCAAAAAGAAAGAAAGAGAGAGACAGACAGACAGGCAAACATGCATGCACCAAGGAATAACTGAACTTCAAGGACATAGTAAATAGGACAGAAAAGAAGTGAGACTGTCTTTAATCTTCACGAGATTGTGAGCCTCTAGACATACTGCTGTCCAGTAGAACTTTCTGCCCTGCTCAATACAGTAGCCACTAGGCACCTATGTATGGCTTCTGAGCACTTTAAATTGTGGCTAGTCGTACTGAGAAACTTTAAATTTTACTGAACTTTCATTAACTTTAAATTGCCATGTGTGGCTAGTGCTACTCTACTGAACAGCACAGCAAGCGTAGGGAATGTATGTCTTCTGTCTCTACGTGCCTATTACCTAATCTGGTAGTAGCTGCTAAATAAAGGCTGAAAAAGAAAAAAACAAAATCCAAATAACGTGACGTGTAGTTGTACCAAGTAGTGTAGTGGATGGAACATCAGGCATGGGGTCAGTAGACCCCAGATTCAAGTCCCAGCTTGATCCCTTGGTTCCTCTTCTGTCAAAATAGGGCTTTTACTCACTACAGACTTCACCCTGTCTTTATAAGGCTCAAATGAGAGAATGTAAGTAAGCAAAACTACCTAACCTTAAATCACAAAGCTTTGCACAAATGGAAGGTACTAGATTTATCAGCAATGTGGTGGCCACATCTGGCGCCAGCCTTTCATTTTAAACCAAAGGCTCAAGAGGGTCATGCCAGGCCTTCCTGGAGCCCCAGGAAGAGCCTCGGTGCCTCGCATACCTTGGTTCCATTTCGGCTTTGACATGCTAATACCGCAGTCTCCGCGGAGCACGACCACCTGCGCCTCATCAACCTTTCGATTTACAGACACACGTGCGACCTTTCCTATCCTGGAGCCACTTTGCTCGTATTGATCGCTGACTGCAAGGGAGCCCGCTTTGCAACTGCATAGGAAATGATGTTTGCTGCCGCGAAGGTGGTGGCCTGCAAGGATAAAAGAGGTCGCACTCGTTGCCCGCAAAGAAAGGAGACCCCTGAGGCGAGCGACCGTGGCGGCGGATCCGGGACGCGACCTGGAGTCCTCGTTTGCACTTTCTCCCGCATTCCAAAGTGGCTCTGCTATCTCCAGGCGCTGCTG
Organism: Cebus imitator; assembly: GCF_001604975.1. Taxonomy (NCBI): domain Eukaryota; kingdom Metazoa; phylum Chordata; class Mammalia; order Primates; family Cebidae; genus Cebus; species Cebus imitator. The sequence continues at coordinate 2,224,825 of NW_016107425.1, read as the reverse complement.
ACTCCTCCCTCCGCGGCTGCCTTTTGTCTTTGAAGCCCGAGACCGACAATGGATTATTATCTGTGCATGCAGGTGTTGTTGAAGAGAACAATTTGTGAACAATGGCCCTTCCCACGTTGTCCAAACAGAACGATTGCTCCGCAGCTGTTACTTGCAGAACTTGTCACCGTACTCGGCGCTGCCGTTGAACCGCCAGCTGTCCCCCAACGCGGCTCGCCCAGCCCCGCCCACCATCCAGAGCGCGGCCGCCCCCACTGCCCTCGCTGCCCCCCAAAGTCCCCTGCTGCCTCCCACTGTCCCCCGATGCCCGCTGCTGCCCATCCCACGATGTCCCCCGTGCCCACCGCTGCTCTACAACAAGCGCTTCTTTCGGCTGCCCTGGCGCACTCCTCCGCCCCAGGCGACAAGACCCCCGGGAAGCCAGGCCGTGCTAGGCCTTCCTCCTGTGCGCTGTCCCAGGGTCAAAGCACGCTCCCCGGGAACCTCCCTTCCTATTCAGTATTCTTCGGGGAAAACAGCATGGACCCACGGGGTTGCTTGTGGACCTTGTTTCAAACACGTGACCCACATGTCAGGTGTGGTTCTCTTTGCCCTGTAAGATTTGGGTGAAATTGTCTTGAATCCACCAATTCTGCAGTCTAGGAATGTCCGAAACTCCTCCTCACCCCCCCACCCCAGAATCCTGCCAATTCCCAGGCGCTGCATCTGCCTTCAATTCCTTCTTCAGTTCCGCACCAACCCTAACGCAAAATGCAGCCCTTTTACTGGTTCTCAGTGAAGCAGTTCCCGAGAGATTTCACTGAAAACAAGGAGAGGGTTTCCACCTAGAGAGGACACCTCTTAACAGACACTTTCAGCTGTTCTCCCCACTCCCTTCTCATCCCTACATCCCTTGTTGCACCCAGGAGAACAAATTCCTCTCCCGCTTACACACAGAGCTACTCACCAGTCCCCAGGCCCTTCCCCCAAGCTTCACTACCCAATTCCTACCAAGGATTTTCCAAGTGCCAGGGCTTCCTCTCCTTCAAGGAAGAAGCACTGTTTTATTCCTGGTACAAAGACCTTCAGTTCCCACTGGTGTCCTGCTGGCGCCAGAGTGTCTGCTGGGCTGCCAGTTCCTCAGCAAGTTCACTGGCCTCCTGCACTGTTTTCTCACTTAGGGACAATTCACACACAGTGGATGGTGAGCTACCCGAGGAGCAGAATTTCGTGACACCATTCAGCCCTGGATGTCCAACAACCACCTAAAAACATCAGTTGCAAAATCTTGCAGGATGCAGTAGCCATGCTTGCAGGCAGCAATAAGTAGTTAGACTGACATATTAACGCTGAATTCAAGCTGCCATAACCTTTTCCCAAATCCCTGAATGAAAGGTGACTTCCGTCTTCCTCAAGCCTGTCCATGAATTTGTGTACCCAACTGAAGATTAGACATGAGCATATTGTATTTCTTAGGTTAAGTACTGTCAATACCTTATGGGAAAGAACATTTTGACTCAGATGAAAATGTTTCCTAAATTTATTCAGACATCAATTTCTAAGAACTCGGCTCCAGTAGGGAGTCACAAAATAAATTGAACAGTCCAAGACTTCTTCCTAATCCCATTTTATGCTAATGATAACGCACTCTAATATAACCAGTCATGTCTTTTATGGAGTAGTCTTGGGTCTACTCTCCTAATTTGTAGTTAAATAAAATGCATATAGTATAAACAAAAAACACCCTACAATTCCTTGTCCCTTCACTTTAAACCAAGAAAGGAGACAAAAAAGACCATTCCAAAAAATTGTTTAAACCCTGTCTTTGGTAGCGTCTCCTGATATGTTTTGGAATATTATTAAGGGTCTGAAGGGAAAACAACGGAAAGTGTAAATCAACTTCCCAAAGAGAACACTGAGAATTCCAGAGATTTGCATTTCTCAGGACACTTGAGAATGATGTCCACTGCCCCTGCATTCTGTAACAATGGGGCAGCCATGCAGATTCACGCAGGACTAGGCTCCATGAACACAAGGTAAGCCCTCCAGATTCAAGCTGGTCGACTCCACACACTACCGTGTGGTTGCTTGAAATAGCAACAAGCCCATGTCTGCACTAGCCTTTAGGCTGATGAAGTGGCTGCCGCCCAGGCCGAGTCTCTGAGGCAGGTTGGAATGTCACAGCCCGCCCTGGGAGGACAGAGGTCCTGTGCATGTTAACAAGCTCAGTGAAAAGAAGCAAACCACTTACCTCAGGACCATATTAGGCTTCAAAGTATAAACTGAAAACCACGCAAATATTTATCTTCAGGGACCTCCAAGAGACCTCTCGGAGAAGGAAAATAAATCTCTACACGTGTTTACTCATAATGATTCCAACAGACCCATCTGAAGTCCGGCATTTCATTAACAGACTTCTTCAATGGCCACCGAGCTGTGTAAATACAGTATAAATAAAGGCACAGATCCTCTTTTCTGGCTGGCTGGAGGTGTCCTGTTGGATACAGGATCCCTGTCTCCCAAACTGATCCCTTCTCCGAGGGCCCAGAAAGCAAGGAGTGTAACTGAAGGATGCTGTTTTCCTTTCCAATAGGGTTATTTGTGGAGGGACTTTCATTTTGAAGGCATCTATGCTCATTTTTACAGTTTTAAAAAAACAGAAATTGGAAAAAAGGGCAAAAGCCCTGTATGAAGAATTTAGTACACTTCACGACCACCTTTGATCTGCCAAGAAAGGTGCTCGGATTAGTAACCCCAAGAACATGGTGAAAAATGACTTCCAAATGGTCTCCTTCCTCATCTGGCTGGAACAACAAAGCTGACAACAAGAAGGAAAAGAGCATGACCTCAGAACATCCTACCATAGCAAGGGCCCCAGGTGATGCTGAAAAAGCGCTTGCTTTCAGAAAAAGCCCCAGCACGTACACACACGCGCGCATGCACACACACCCACACAACACACACATATTCCTTCCACACAATGACTTGGTGTAAAGAAAGCAGGAAAATCGCTCTCCAGGCTAAAGATTTCCCCCTAGTTGTTATTAGTCACTGTTCCTCCTCCTCCCAACTCTTTCTGGCAGCTAGGCCAGGCAATGACTCAGGAGGGCAGGCGGCAGGAGAAGCTAGCTCAGCACCACCAGCGCTTAAAAAACACCAAGGCCCTTTCAAGTATATTTAACTCATCGATTTACCAATCTGGTAGCCTAGGGAGAGAAGAAGGGAGCCAAGGAGGGGATGCAGGGCTGTGTCTGGGACAAGGTGGAAAAGCAGAGGGATTTGGGCAATGGTTAGTGGAAAAATGACAGCCCCTGTTTTTCTAAAGATGGCTCATGTAAAACCAGGAAGGAATCATTCAGATAACCTCTGCAGGTTTCGCCATGAGCCATTCTGCAATGGGCAACTCTTCTGCCTTCAGGATAGCTCCGATATCACTGATAAAATGAAGGCCCTCTAGCGCCACACATTACCTACTGGAGGAGGATGTCAGAGGGCCATAGAGTATAACGGGTTCTCCAGGTGAAACGGACAGATGAGCGTAACAAGAAACTCAGACCTGGGCCAAGTGTGAGAGCTGAGTGCCAGGACACACCAAAGTCAGGCAGAGGGGAGACGTGCCAAGCTTCTATGCTCCAGGACTGAAAGATTTCCCCCTGAACATGGTGGGTGCTTTCTTTGAGTATGATGTCTAATTCGGTCATCTTAAGAGATGGTGTAAGGCCAAGGGAAACCCCACCTAGCACATCTGATGGAGTCTGATGGTGGGACTTGTAACTGTCCTGCTCTTCTCTGTCTCTGTACGTTGACAAACTGTCTCTCCCATCCGGGTTCACTACTCAGAGACCAGGGCAACAGCTTGTTCCCTGCTAATCCTCCACGAATCACATCACAGACCTCCGAGTGCTCCCCATCCTGAACCTTGCCTGTCCTTTCCTGTCACAGCAGGCTGCTCACACCCAGCCACAATGATGTGATTGCAGCAGAGCAGCTCCTTAAGTGGCACGTAGGGGAGGATAACACCCTGCCCGAGATTCTCAACACTCAGTCACACGCTCCCCAGCCCTGATGTTCCCGACTACCGCACTTCCATTAGCATGATTTGCGACTGACTTATTAACCAAACCCCACTCCTTCTGGCTGGTATTCAGGCCCAAATACAAAGGAATGAGTAAAAGCTGTTTTCTCCCCAGCAGTATCTCGCCTCCTTGGCAGGTGGCAGAGGATGATGTATGGAATAGCTGGCATCTCCTCCTCCTCCTTGGAAAGGAATTCAGCACACAACACTGCTGTCAGCCAACCCACCAGCCAGCTGACTCTCTGGGGGCAGCGGCAGGCCGAGCAGCAAGGCTGGATGCAGCTGCCAGGGAAAGGAACAGGCCAACGAGGCCGAGGGACCTGCGCGGGCACTGCCTCTCCCAGGGCCTGAATTCCTGGGCAGCCTCAGCCTCTACAGCCCACAGCCTGTGCGCCACCCCCTAAATAAGCCTCCCCCATCGTCATGGTAATCAATTATGTGAAAATCTCACTGGAACTTTCTTTTAACATCCTTTCTAAAAGCCTATCCATTCTATTAAATCTGCCCTTTAATCTACCCATGCTTCCTGTATTGCAATACATACATCAACACGTTTCATGAGCCACAGAGCAATCTATAGAATATTAACAGTACCTTTCTTCTAAATGCTGACACATTTAGAATGGCTTCTGTATTTGTTTTATTTGTGTTTTGTGTTTTTGTTTTTAGAGACGGTCTCGCTCTGATGCCCAGGCTGGAGTGCAGTGGCACGATCTCAACTCACTGCAACCTCCGCCTCCCAGGTTCAAGCGATTCTCCTGCCTCAGCCTCTCGAGCAGCTGAGATTACAAGTGCCTGCCACCATGCCCAGATGATTTTTTTTTTTTTTGTATTTTTAGTAGAGACAGGGTTTCACCATGTTGGTCAGTCAGGCTGGTCTCGAACCCCTGACCTCAGTTGATCTGCCTGCCTCGACCTCCCAAAGTGCTGAGATTACAGGCATGAGCCATGGTGCTTGGCTATTTGTGTTTTTACACAGTCTGTGCTCCAAGGACTTTGGGGGGCTCCTGCCAGGAGAGGCTGGTCACACTTGGTCTCTCAAGCACTTATCATCATCTAGCCCAGTGGTAGTTCTCAAGATCTTTACACAGGGGACCAGGGCTGCAGTCTGACTGGGGACTTAGGGGCTTGTCTGAAGCTGGCTTTGCAAAGCAAGCACGCTGCATGTACTGAGATTTCATGTTGATATGTACGGTTTAGAGTAGAAGGTCATGAAATAATGAAAAGCCCAAAACCCTACCCCCATCTTGGAGCTACAGCCAATAAGGTCAAACGCAGCCATTGATTATGGTGCCAAGAAACCCCAGAGTCCTTCTACAAGGAGCCTCAGAGGCCAGCCAGCTCTCTGCTGTCAAAAAGGAGACATGTAAGATATCCTATTTCAGTAGGCAAGTGGCAAGATTTAAAAGACAAACACGAGCATGTAGGCGGCATGCAGTGGCTAGAACTCACATGTTGACGAGGCAGTATCATTCATTGAGCTTGTACCGAATATCACACGCTATATAAAAGCTTGACTATACGAGCTCATTTAACCCTCAGCACAGCCTTGTGAGTTAAGCATCACTGGCAACCCCATTTCAGAGACCACAAAACTGAGCCCTTCTTCCAAGATCCAACAGCCGCAAGTGCTGGTCCCAGGCTTTGAAACCAGGTCTGTCTGGCTATGAAGTTTCCTTTCACTACATCCTTCAAATCTGCCAGTTACACTAACCACACAGGATTTCTGATTTCACTCCCTGCAATTATCCCTCAAAACAACAACATTTTGCTGCCCACCTCTTAGCTGGAAGCCTGAGGGTAGACATTACTGGAACGTGGCCAGCACGGACAACAGTATGCCAGGCCACCAGACAACTGGCCAAAGCCACTGGAGCTGGTCCTCTGACAAGGAAAGGCTGATGACAAAGGCTGGATCCTCCCAGGCAATTTCCCATTGCCCAGTGAAGAAATGCAGGGGTGCTGTTAGTCTGGTTATCGGCTCCTTTCTGGTTCCAACCAGCTGTCTGCAACTCAGCAGACTTCTCAGGAAGGGAGCTCCTTGGTGCCACTTTATCACAAGCCACCACCAGAAACTGCCAGGAAATGAACCCTACTACCATCCTGGCATTTGCCACCTCACTCCAGCTCAGGTCACCTGGCCCCACGGAACTAGTGGTGCCAGATTCAGCCAAAACAAAACAGAACAGGACCCAAGGTAAATTCAAATTTCAGATAAACAATGGTGGGTTTTTTTGTAGTATGTCACATGCAATATTATGAATGTTTATTCTGAAATATTACTTGTTGATTACCTGAAATTCAGATTTAACCAGGGTTCTGTATTTTACCTGGAAACCCCGACAAGGGTCCCCAATATAGCACTACTCTCTTCAAAAAGCAAGCATGCTAGTGAAGGTCAGCAACCACAGAAGGTATGTGGGACTTAACAAGCCACCTAGGCCCCTAATTAAGACCCAGGGAAAGTAAGCACGCACTTCTATAGCCCTCACTTGGGGACTGGTGAGAGCATCTTCCCACCAGGAGGAGCCTGGGCTAAACCCTAATTACCCCCAAGAAATCCAAATGTGTCCATGTCACACTGATCTCTGTGGTTGCAAATTCACAGTTCCTTTCTTCATCCCTGCTCACAGGTAAATCTCCACGTTGTACCCTTCTCAGAGGGAGGCAGGGAAACCCCTTCCCTCACCCACCAGCAGCATATTTTGAACCAAGCAACTAAAATCTCCCCCAGCTGGAACTCCTCTTTCACAAAGATTTGCTCGGGGGAGCAGATGGGAAGAATGGCAGTTGCGTAGCCAAAAAAATTACACTGAATGCCAGAGCAAGTTCACACTCGTAAACACCAACTCTGTCCAATGTTTTCATTTTCAAGTACGAGCATGTTGCTGAAATCTAGATACCAATTCGAAACAAAGCTCTGAAAGAGCAGTGAGCGTGTTTCCCTGGCACCAAATTCTTTCCCTTCCTCCCTGCTCTACAGAGAAACAAACCTCACAGTGGTCCCAGCTTGCCTTCTTCTTTTTTTCTGAGACCAGGTCTCACTCTGTCACCCAGGCTGGAGTGCAGTGGCAAGATCACAGGTCACTGCCGTCTTGACCTCCTAGTCTCAAGCAGTCTTCCCTCCCCGGCCTCCCACGCAACTGGGACTACAGGTGCATGCCATCACACCCAGCTAATTCTTTAGTTTTTGTAGAGGTGGGGGGTCCCATTTTGTTGTTGCCCAGCTGATCTCAAAGTCCCATCTTCAAGCAATTTTCCCATCTCAGCCTCCCAAAGTTTGGGATTACAGGTGTAAGCCATGACAGTCAGCCTCCAGCTCACCTTATGTGGGAAGCCTCCCCTAGTTCCTCATGGAGTTCGGAAACCGGATTTCTGCTTGACCTCTCCTACCTCGCTCTTATCTCTAAGAGCATCCATACCACATACGCTGATTTTGCAAGAACTTAGGGCCAACAGCCTAAACCGGATTTTCTCTGGACAAGCCAAAACTCCACGGGCTACCCACCTCTATAAAAGGCAACCCCCTCTAGTTACCTAACAGATTTGTTTCATTCATTTGAGATCCAGGGTGGGGGAAAGTCCTGGTGACCTGGAACCTTGGATGACTCTAGAGGCAGTTATAGTTACTCTTATCTGGGCTCAGAATCAGTGAATCTCAAGCAAGGGAGCCTGCCTCTCTCACCAAGAGGAGATGGTATGAGAATATCCAAAAGGATGTTTCATTTGAAAAAGTACAGTTAATGGCCAGGCGTGGTGGCTCAAGCCTGTAATCCCAGCACTTTAGGAGGCCAAGGCAGGTAGATCACCTGAGGTCGGGAGTTCGAGACTAGCCTGACCAACATGGAGAAACCTGTCTCTACTAAAAATACAAAAATTAGTTGGGCATGGTGGCGCATGCCTGTAATCCCAGCTACTTGGGAGACTGAGGCAGGAGAATTGCTTGAACCTGGGAGGTGGAGGTTGTGGTGAGCCAAGATCACGTCATTGCACTCCAGCCTGAGCAACAAGAGTGAAACTCCATCTCAAAAAAAGAAATGAAAAGAAAAAGTGTAAATAATATGCCATGTTATGTTTGGAAAACCAAACACCTATTGCTTTTGTAGTACCAACTATGGAAGGGAAAGCTCAGTTCTTGGAATTAAGAATCGATTTTTCAGATTTTATAATAGTTAATATTTGAGAGCTACCTTATGTCAGGTGCTATGCTAAACTCTCTGCATTACATGACCTTACTTACTCCTCAGCCATCCCGAGAGGTAATAATACTGTCATTCCATTGGTCAAGTAGGGAAGCAAAGGCATGTCCCAGTATGGGGTAGAGCAGAAACTGGAATCAAAGCACTCTAATTCCAGGATCAAACCCCAAATCACTCCACAGCATGTCCAAGGATGAGGAACACCGCCGTGGCCAAGATTCACCATTCAAATGGTGAATCATTGCCTTAGATACCATTGGCTCTCTGTCCTGCCACAGGGCCCTGCATCTATGGTAGGAATTAGAAAAAAACAATGATAAAATCAAAGCTATTGGGCTGGGCACGGTGGCTCACGCCTGTAATCCCTCCACTGTGGGAGGCTGAGGTGGGTGGATCACCTGAGGTCAGGAATTTGAGACCAGCCTGGCCAACATGGTGAAACCACGTCTCTATTAAAAATACGAAAGTTAGCCAGGCATGGTGGCAGGTGCCTGTAACCCCAGCTACTCGGAAGGCTGAAGCAGGAGAATTGCTTGAACCCGGGAGGCGGAGATGGCAGTGAGCCGAGATCGCACCATTGCACTCCAGCCTGGGCAACAGAGACAGACTCCGTCTCAAAAAAAAAAAAAAAAATCAAAGCTATTACCTTGCCATTTCCAACAGTCTGCTAGACTGTACACATGCTGCAGGGTGTTGATGGGACAACACAAATAAAATTATATGCTGATATGGCTCTTGTTAAATCCTTGCCAAAGAAGGAAACCTTTCAGGAATATCCAGGAAAAAACCAATTTTGATAAAAAACCTGCAGCCACTGAAAGAAATCAGGATGAGACACATTAATTTAGTGCCTTGAATGATGTAGATACTAAACTAATGTTTTTCAGCTGAATCGGGATAACTTTAAAGAATGTTTATTACTCCCGTCCTCTTCTCCACCCAGGTGAACCTTAAAATGTCATTCATTCACTAGACAAGCATTAGCTGAGTTCTGCCACAAGACATCACCTGGGGCATGGTGGTAGGCACCATGGTGAAGCAAGTGCCAATCTGACAGTTGAGACCATTATAATGTATTGAAGAAATCTGTATACTTTTTTTTGTTGTTGTTGAGACAGAGTCTCGCCCTGTCCCCCAGGCTGGAGTGCAATGGCGCTCTCGCTCACTGCAAACTTTGTCTCCAGGGTTCAAATGATTCTCCTGCCTCAGCCTCCTGAGTAGCTGGGATTACAGGTACCTACCACCATGCCCAGCTAATTTTTGTATTTTTAGTAGAGACGGGGCTTCACCTTGCTGGCCAGGCTGGTCTCAAATTCCTGACCTCAGGTGATCCGCCCACCTCAGCCTCCCAATCCCAAAGTGCTGGGATTACAGGTGTGAGCCACCATGCCCAGCAAGCAATCTGTATACTTTTAAAAGCCAAACACATGGGTGTTGGGTTTTGATTGCTATGCAACAAGTCACCACGAACTTATTATCTCCCAGTTCTGTAGTCCAGAAGTCCAGGCACACAACAGGGTTCTCTGCTTACCTCTCACCTGGGGCTCAGAGTCCTTGCCTAAGCTCGCCAGTTATTGGCAGAATTTATTTTCTTATAACTGTAGGACTGGGATCCAGCTCTCAGCTCCCAGAGAATCACCCACATTCATTGCCACGTGGCCTCCACCTTCAAATCAGCAATTGCGTGTGAAATCCTTCTTTTGCTTCAAATCTCTGACTTTGTTTTTCGGAACGAGTAAGAGAAAACTGCTTTTAGAGGGCTCATCTGATTAGGTCGAGTCCACCAGGATACTCTCCCTTTTACCATATCATAGAATACAATCCTAGTATCATCGTTCTCACAGGTGCTTCTCACACTCAGGAAGAGGAGACTGTATACTGGTGTGGGGCATTGGGGGGTCATCTGACAATTCTGCCTGCCACAGCATGTAAACATTTATGGAAAAATAGTGTCTTCTCAACATTGTTGTCAGAAGCCCCTAGGAAGCCACTGGGACATGGGGAAAACAGGATACCTGACATCCTATAGTGGTGATGGAAGAACTGTCCTGGACCAATTATGGGATCATGCGATGCTCACTTAGAAACAGCAACAAAATGAAACAAAGAATTTTAATATTTAATAGAATGCCCAGAGCCCTTCTCTGAGTACCAAAAGATCCATTAAAACCCGTGTAGCTCCTCTTTCATACTGGGAGATCCTTCCCCTACCCACCACAGCCAAGCCCAAGACAGAAATTAAATGGATAGAAACCAAATGCTAAGCCACATGATGCAGGAAGCCCAGTATCTCCCTGAAACAGGACTAGACTCCTTGCTAAAGGACGAACTGTTTCTTTTCTTAATGTAATTTCAGATTTAATTATTCACCAACCTCATCCCCAACTAGCATCTGTCCTTGAAAGATGCCTAAATTGAACAGGTCAACCAAAGCAGGGATCAGACAGATTACTGTTCCCAGTGGTGACTCTATCTACTAAGGGAAAGCTTGATCTTGGGTTTTTCCTCTCGGATTTGGCACACTGTCATAAGGACTGGGGATAGGGCAGACTGTCTTGAGGATGAGAGTTTTTTCCTGGGGAGAAAGAGAGATTTTGGTAAAGAGGGAGCAGAGAGCAGCAGCACAAGATCCTTCCCACCTGGAGGCTTTTGAGCAGGGTCTGGAAGGATGGGAAGTTTGAATGTTCCAGACAACACAGGGAGAAGCTTGAAAGGGCAGCAGTAGTGGAGCAGGTGACTTCCTTAAAATGTGGAAGCTGGCCAGATGCAGTGGCTCACACCTGTAATCTCAGCACTTTGGGAAGCTGAGCCAGGAGGATCACTTGAGCCCAGGAGTCTGAGACCAGCCTGGACAACATACAGAAACCCTGTCTCTACAGAAAATAAGTTACCCAGGCACGGTGCTACAGGCCTGTGGTCCTAGCTACTCCGGAGGTGAGGTGAGAGAATCACGTGAGCCTGAGAGGTCAAAGCTACAGTGACCTGTGATCATGCCACTGCACTCCAGCCTGAGTGACAAAGAGATACCTTGCGTCAAAAGAAAATATTAAAAAATATAAAAGTTGGAAGCTGGAACTTGTTTGTAGGCTGAGGACTCAGTGGAGAAGGAAAGAATGAAAACACGAGACTAAAGATACAGAGAAAAGGGACTCTGCAAGGTCCAAAAGAGGCGCGGTGGGAGGTGATAGAAGATACGGAAGAAAATATTAACTATGGAAAGAAGACGGACACTTCTGCTCCTCAGATATGGGGACGGGAGAGGAGACGGGTGAAAACAGATTTTCAGGTGCAGTCAGGTGAGGTGGCCTCAGTTTCGGTAACCAGAGGACAAAGTCCACTGACAGTGAAGGTTTAAAGATATGAAGTAGATCTTACTCATTTAGAAATTACCCAATATTTTTTCTAAATAAAGTTATTCCTGCTGTGGTGGGGCTGGGGTGGGGAAGAAGCTTTGGGAAAAAAGGTTAGAAATTAAAAGGAGCAAAAGCATCCAAAACTAAGGAAAAGGGCTAATGTTTGCTGAGCCATTAGCATTAAAAGCACAGCATTTCTCCAAAAGGAAATGGAAATAGAACAGAAATACTCCTTCAGGGCCCAGGAAAGAGAGGTGTGAGGTAGCCCGTGATTCCAAGGTCCAGGATACGCACTCCTCTACCCCCCAGAACTTTCTGGGAGGAAAATGTGTCTTCTCAGTTGAAGTGGTGAGGGTGGCCCCCACCAGAACTTGACAGAAAGCTAGTTGTGTTTCCCCAACTTTTCTTACTATGTGTCTGTAACCAGCCAGGTGTTTCTATTTGGGCCAACAGTCTTTGGCCCATATTACCTGTGCACTAGCTTAGCAAATTGCAGGGAGGGGCTGGTTGTCTTGCATTCACATTTTGAAGGAAATGTTACAAGTTTTAGAGAAAAAACAGCCATTTAGTCTCTTATAAATGCAAACATTTCCTAACATACCAAGGTATCTGAAGAAAGTACGGGGCCTGGGGAAATTCTACCTAATTGAGTCAGTTTTTCTCAAGTGAGTAGCTATAGCAAAAGGAGGGCAAATGTTTAGCCCAGTTCTGGTCCATGATGATGCCCAGGTTTCCTTTTCTTTCTTTTTTAGAGACAAGGTCTCACTCTGTCACCCAGGCTGGAGTGCAGTGGCATGTTCATAACTCACTGCAACCTCAAACTCCTAGACTCCAGCAATCCTCCCGCCTCAACCTCCCAAGTAGCTAGGGCTACAGGCACGCCCCACCATGCCTGGCTAATTATTAAATTTTTTACAGAGGCAGGGTCTCTCACTATGTTGCCCATGCTAGTCTCAAACTCCGGGCCTCAGGCAACCCTCTTACCTTGGCCTCCCAAAGCACTAGGATTACAGGTGTGAGCCACTGTGCCCTGCCCAAGTTCTGTTTTTGTAAAGAGAACATGCAATCCTGTCATCCCTAACACAACCCTTGGGCTTAACTCTTCAGTTCTATCTGACTAACTAGATCTTACTGCAGCTTGGGAATGGAGCTTTGGTTCTTATACTTTTTTAACAGATCAAAGACACTTTCATTTAACTGATTTGGGTCAGCTGTGTATCATTATTCAGTGGGAACTGATGAGTAAAAATGGCATTTTTGCAAATGAATGGAGGAACTTTTGATGCACTACATTTATTTATTTTTCCATAGGTTATTAGGGTACAGGTGGTATTTCGTTAGTTGAGTAAGTTCTTTTTTCTTTTTCTTTTTCTTTTTTTTTTTTTTTTTTTTTTTTT
>NW_016107425.1:2192728-2211647 GCF_001604975.1 Cebus imitator | reverse complement strand
TATTTTTAGTAGAGACAGGGTTTTGCCATGTCGGCCAGGCTGGTCTCAAACTCCTGACCTCAAGTGATCCACCTGCTTCAGCCTCCCAAAGTGCTAGGTTTATAGGCATGAGCCATCATGCCCAGCCTGGTTACATGAGTGAGTTCTTTAGTGGTGATTTGTGAGATTTTGATGCACCCATGACCCAAGCAGTATACACTGCACCCTATTTGTAGTCTTTTTTCTCTCACATCCCTCCCACGCTTCCCCTCAGGTCCCCAAAGTCCACTGTATCATTCTTATGCTTTTGTGTCCTCATAGCTTAGCTCCCATATAACAGTGAGAACATACGATGTTTGGTTTTCCATTCCTGAGTTACTTCACTTAGAATAATAGTCTCCAGTCTCATCCAGGTCACTGCAAATGCCATTAATTCATTCCTTTTTATGTTGATGCACTAAATTTAAAATGAGTTACACATGTGCAATGCTGTTACACTGCAAATATTATGTGTAACCACTAATGTTTGATATATTGTATGTATTCCAAGTGAGAATTGGTTTTATCTATCAAATCCTGTAAAAAGGGTGATGTGCAATTTGAAGCAAGTGCCAAGATTTAGCAGACTATGACAAGATCAAACAGCAATTTAGAAAGAGAAAGATAGGAGGAAATAGGGTTTTTTGGTTTTTGTTTTTGTTTTTATGGATTCCATTTCTAAAGCCCTCTAAGCAAAATCCAGGCCAACTTTTCACAAAACGCCATGGAAGGTAAGTCACATTGAGAGGCTGCCTGGCAGGCCTCTAACATATCCTGAAGAAATACATTATGGTTAAGGAATACTAAAGAAATGTACTACTTAGCAAGAATACCCATAACTCTCCTATAGATTAGAACACTGAACATATTCAAGGCCATTTGGACAGCTCAGAGCAGAATAAAAGAGAAATCCTGGTACCACTGAGCTGAGAGTGATCTTCCTTCTTCCAAACCAAAGGCATGGAAAAAGGAAACATATTTCTCCTTTGTGCTTTAGCCCTGGAGAAGACACTGATGTGGTATTTTTACGCCCTGCCTCCCCACTTGGGGTTAGGTGGTTATGAAAAGCACAGCTTACCTGGAGAGGTTGGCACCGCTTTGGCTCAGAGAGAGCCTGGGTGGAGGGCATGAGATGAGAGTGCTCACTAGAGCAGAAACAGGTGACCAACCATTTCATTTGCTCAGGATTGGAAGGTTTCCCAGGACATGGAACTCAGCACTAAAACCAAGAGATGGGTTTAACTTCTTTGAGCCTCCAGTTTCTGATGTGTTAAATGGGATAATGGTGGTACCTACATTTTAAATGATACAATACATATAAAACACTAACTAGGACCTTATTAATTGCCTTTATTTTTTTTGAGACAGAGTCTCATTCCATGCGTTAGGCTGGAGGGCAGTGGCATGACATCTCAGCTCACTGCAACCTTAACCTTCCGGGTTCAAGCGACTCTCATGCCTCAGTCTCCAGAGTAGCTGTGACTACACGTGCTCACCACCACGCCTGGCTAATTTTTGTATTTTTAGTACAGACAAGGTTTCACCATGTTGACCAGGCTGGTCTTGAACTCCTGACCTCAAGTGATCCATCCCCCTCAGCCTCCCAAAGTGGTGGGATTAGAACCGTGAGCCACTGTGCCTGGCCACTAGGAGCTTAAAAAGCATTAGCTACTATATTGCTATTAATCTTTAATCTCTGCCCACATTCCAAATTATTTCTTAAAATAAATATCCAGAAGTTCAAATTTGAGTCTAACAGCATGCACATTTTTGAGACTTATAATTACCAAACTACCCCATATACACAAAAGTGTAAATTGAGAGTATCATACAATTACGAAGTGTCTACTCTAAAAGATGCCTTTATCCATTTTCTCAAACCCTTAGCCATGTTGTATTTTTGCGTCTTAAATTATTGTATTTTTGATACACATAGCAGAATGATCTGTAAAATCTAAAAATTAAGCATATTTCTCCAAGTAGTGTATTTGTAAAATACAATCAAATCTGTAATTTATTTATTATTTATATACTAAATGCAAAAAAAAAAATGAGGTAGTACAGAATAAAAGCATCACAGACGGTTAAACGTATAAGAAACAAAGATCTTAATAGTGTTAGCTACCCTGGGAAGATATAAGATTGTCATTAATTTCAGCTCTGAGCTTCCTAGCAACAAAAGTAAAAATAGAACAATATTTCCCATTCTAAAATAAAAGGGAAGTACATAAGTTTATCTAGAAATAAATATCTTCCTGTTGCTAAATTCTAAGAAGAATTGCCATGCATTTCCTTACGTAAGAGGCACCAAGTAACATAACAAAGAGTATACTTTGGCCCAAACTGGCTGAAGATACAAAACTTTTCATATGACTATTTATCCTAAAGGCCCTTGAGAAAAGGCAAAAACATTAGATTTAGTACTTCAGTGAAGACAAATCTTTTGATTCTAACATAAACCAGATATGGTGGTTTTTGTTTGTTTGTTTGTTTTGTTTTTTGAGATGGAGTTTCGCTCTTGTTGCCCAGGCTGGAGTGCAATGGTGAGATATTGGGTCACCGCAACCTCTGCCTCCTGGGTTCAAGCAATTCTCCTGCCTCAGTCTCCCAAGTAACTGGGACTAAAGGCACATACCACCATGCCCAGCTTATTTTTGTATTTTTAGTAGAGACGGGGTTTCACCATTTTGACTAGCAGACATGGTGTTTTTAGGTGATTCAAGTTTGGATGTTTCCAAATATGAGCTAAATCATGGCAGTCACTAGTGCTATTTACCAAATATTTCATTTCCCCATTTCCAGAAACATGTCAAGATTTGTACTTCTCTGCCCTCTTAAATTAAGTGAAATCATGTGGCATTCTGTGGCCAAGAAAAGGTGATCATCACTAATACATGGAGCTACCAGGTGGAAGCTTTAAAGCCAGGGTACGTTTTGCCATAACACTTATCAAAGATGTTTAACAAGTTTCTTAGCTATGACACCTAAAACATGAGCAACCAAATTAAAATAAATTGGACTTTGTAAAAATTAAAAACTTCTGTGCATCAAAGGATATTATCAACAAAGTGAAAAGACAGCCTATAGAAAGAATTTTCAAATCATATATCTGATAAGGATCTACCATTCAGAACATGCATATATATTTTTAAATCTCACAACTTAACAATAAAAAGACAAATAACCCAATTAAAAAATAAACAAGAGGATCTGAGTGGTCATTTCTCCCAAGGAAATATATAAATGGCCAATAAGCACATGAAAAGTTGTTTAACATCATCAGTCATTAGGGAAATGCAAATCAAAACCACTTCACACCCACTAAGATGGCTATAAACAAAAAGGACAACAACAGCTATTGGAGAGAATGTAGGGAATCGAAGCCTTTATGCATTGCTGATAGGGATGTAAAACGGTGCAACAACTGTAGAAAATGGTTTGGCAGTTCCTCAAAAGTTAGAATTATCTTATGACTCAGAAATTTCACCCCAGGTATGTACTCAAGATAATTAAAAATGTAAGTTTGCACAAAACGTGCACATGAATGTTCATAGCAGCATTATTCACAATAGCCGAAAGGTGGAAACGACCCAAATGTCCATCAGTTGATAAATGGAAAAACAAAATGTGGTGCATAATAAGATGACATATTTAGCAATAAAAAGGGAATTAAGTCCTCGTCCATGCTATAACATAGATGAGCCTTGGGCTGGGCGCAGTGACTCATGCATGTAATCCTAGCTCTCTGGGAGGCAGAGGCAGGTGGATCACCTGAGCTCAGGAATTCAAGACCAGCCTGGTCAACATGGTAAAACCTTGTTTCTACTAAAAATATGAAAATTAGCTGGGCGTGGTGGTGCACGCCTGTAATCCCAGCTACTCAGGAGGCTGAGGCAGGAAAATCGCTTGATCCCAGGAGGCGAAGTTTGCCATGAGCTGAGATCACACCACTGCTCTCCAGCCTGGGTAACAGAGCAAGACTCTGTACCAAAAAACAAAGCAACACATAGATGAGCCTTGAAACCATTATGGTAGGTGGAAGAAGCCAGACATAAGAGGCCATGTATGCTTTCATTTATGTGAAATATCCAGAATAGGTAAATCCACAGAGACAGAAAGCAAATTAATGGTTGTTAGGGGTTAGGGAGTAGGGAACAGAGAGAAGCCACATGGCTACTTTTCAGGATGATAAAAATGTTCTGGAATTAGAAAGTGGTGAGAGAACAGATTGTACATGTATGTGAATATACTAAACACCACCAAATTTTATACTTTATAGTGGCATATTGTGATGATGTGTGGATTATATTTCAATTCAATATTTTTTAAAACAATGTTCAAGTCAAAATGAAGCCTTAGTCAGCCTAGGTCGCTAAGTGACCTCAATTAGCAAAATTCCCTCAGCTGCTGTGAAGTAACTGAAATTTTTTGTATATTGTTACATAAGTTAGCCTATCCTTACTGATACCAAAAAAGATTCCTGTAAAAAGAAACAAAAACAAATTTGCATAGACTCCAAAGTTAATTTATTTCCATCAAATATTTCTTAAATATATGCAAATAGAAATTTCAGTGTAAGGTCTCTAGGCGTAGGTATACAAGTAATAATAAAGTCAAAATAAGCTTACAAATTAAGCATATTCAAAACTACAAAATCAACAAAAATCAAGCTACCAACATTAAACTGGTATGGGGAAGGATGCTATTTGCTGAAACCAAATCACACTTGCAAGGACATTGATAGCTATGGCACAGGTCACTCATGTGTGACATGCATATAGTGTCAAACTAGGTGATTCCTCAATTTTCCATCACTTTTCTAGGTTCAGACACCTGCAACAACATTACTCACCCAGTCTTCACTTGGCTCAAATGCAGCTCATTAACCTATGGCAAAGTAAATCTACTCCATACCAGCATAAAAACAAATATACACACAAACTATGGACAAAGAAATAATATGGCAGTAGCTGTTTATAAACTGATCATTTAGGTTACCTAGAATATATTTATATTCACTTTTGGGGATTTTTTGCCAAAAATAAAACATTTCCTTTTCAGCCAGGTGTGTTGGTACATGCCTGTAGTCCCAGCTACTTGGGAGGCTGAGGTGGGAGGATCACCTAAGCCCAGAAATTCAAGTCTAACCTGGGAAATATAGCAAGATGTTATCTTTAAAAAAACAAAAAAAGAAATTTTAACATTTCATTTTTTATTCTGTTAGCAAAATTTCTTCTCCCCAAGAATTCATTTGCTGACCCATGGATTCTGGTTTGAGAAACACTGCCATAGCCCAGACCACTGGGTTTTTAATTTGAACATGCATCAGAATCAACTGGGAGGGCTTGTTAAAACGCAGAGTGCTGGGCCTCACCTACAGGATTTCTGATTCAGTAGGTCTGGGGTGGGTCCCAAGAATGTGCATTTCTAACAATTCTGAAACTGCTGCTGCTGTTCTGGGGACCACTCCTTGAGAACCATGCCTTCTATCTTTCAAGTATCAGGTGACTCTCTGATAACCATAAATTTAAGACAGAACTCCAGGGAAGGAGCTAGACAGCAATTAACTCAAGCATATGCTCTCCTCTGATGCCTGAAAATCAGAGTTCTGTAGGGTTGGCTGTGGAGAGAACCATCAGCTTTTGTTACAAAACTACTTGTCGGAAAACTTAGCCTTGTGTAATGAAAACTGTGATGATTAATGTGTCAACTTGCCTGGGCCCTGGAGTGCCGATACATGTGGTCAAGTCTCATTCAGATTCTATCTGTGGAGGTGTTTCCAGATGAGATTAACATTGAAATGGGTAGACTGAGTAAAGTGGATTGCCCTGCCAAACATGGGTGGGCCTCATCCTATCAATTGAAACAGAGCAAACAGGCTAACCTGCCAGAGAATAAAAAGGAACTCCTCCTGCCTGAATGCCTTTAGCTGGAACATCAGTTCTTTCCTGCCTTCAGACTCAAACTGAAACATCAGCTCTTTCTGGATCTCAAGCCTGCCGGCATTTTGACTGGAACTACATCATCAGCTCTCCTGGGTCTCCAGCCTGCCAACCACACATCTTATGACTTGTCAGCCTCCGTAATCACATGAGCCAAATCCTTTAAATACACACACACACACACACACACACACACACACACACACACACACACACACACACACACGGTTCTGTCTCTCTGGAGAACCCTAATACAAAAACTAATGAGCCTTTCTGGGAATCTCACGCAGACTGAGCCCAGAGGTAAAGTGGAGAAATTCTCATTAATAAACCTTCGTGATCCATCACCTCCAGTCAAAGGTTTCTATAGCAACCTGAGTTCCAAAGCAAGGCTCAGGCCACAGTTTCACAAACTGCAACTAGATGAGTGGAAATAAGTAACCCCTTGTGATCAACTGAGAAAATGAGGAATAATAAAAGACCAGCACCGATGCCTGAGCTGAATTAATTCCTCAAGATTTAGGACCCTGGAATGCCAGGCACAGACACGTACACCCACCTTAGCACAGAGATTACCTAATTTCTTGAGGTCAAAGCAACGTTTTCACACATAAAGACATTTCTTGTCTTCCTTTTTCTGAATTCCCTCAAACTCACTGAGAGAGGCCACAGAGTATGGTGTTGAGAATATGAGCTCTGCAGTCTTACATTTTGATACTGATTCCATCATTTGCTAGTTGTGATGGCCTTAGACAAGTTACCTAACCTATATAATCCTCTGTTGCCTCATAAGTTCACCGAAAATAATAATTCTAACCTGTATCAGTCAGGATCTAACCAATAAAACAGTAACTATTTTAAGTATTTACAATAGAAAGAGCTTAATGCCGGTAATTATTTCCACAGATGAAAAGGGAACTCAGCTCAGGAAAAAGCTGCTAGCAACCATGTGGTGGAAGGCAAAGAGAGGAGACGGAATTGTGGAAGTCCAGGGCCACCTGAGGAGGCCAAGCCTCTGAGGTCTTGTGGCTGCGGGAGCGGCCACCTGGGGAGGGGAAGTGGGATTCCCTGGCCCTTCCTTTCCCCCCACCTTTCGATCCCACCACTGGACACACCGTGCAGACGCAGCCTGGGAAACGCGCCCCACGGGTTGACTCTCTGTGGCACGGGGCAGGGCCTGCAGCTGAGGGCCAGCGGGCCCAGAGCCAGCAAGGAGCTGGTCCACTGCCGGTGGCAGGGTCTTTTAAGTTGTGTATTTAAAGTTGGGGCTCGCTTGCCTTTTCCTCACCCCCTTCAACAAATTTTCCACTCCTCAGGCTTTCCCTGTCCTCCTCCTCTCTCATCACCCAGTTCTTTCCTCCCACTTCCTCGCCCACACTCCACAGCAGACAGCAAGTTGGCTGGCCTCCCGATGAGACTACAGACGCGGAGAAGCCCGAGGGCTGGTGTTTCACGTTTTAGCTGCCAGATCCAGTGATGCCTTCTCAAAACCCGAATGCCCTGCCTCCACACGCCAGGTTGTACAGGCATGGCCACGTGTCGAATGTGGCACCAGCACGAGCAGGGAGGCCGGCGGGCTGGCCCTTTATGCCGCAGCTCTCCCTCGGCCCAGACCCGTCACCAGTGGGTCACATTAGAACCGTGCAGTTTGCCACAGAGACACCTCCTTCAAACACTCCAGGCTGGGTCTACTTATCTGTAGAAGGAGCAGATTGAAAGAGATGACCTGTCGTCCTCTACACTCCCATCGCGCTCTGAGACTCCAGTGTGCATTGTGTAAGGCTGGCATGTTCTCTGCCTGCCTTTATTACAATTTAGCCAGAGATACCAATCTCCAAATTCCTAAGAGCCAGTGCAGAGGGGTTTTCTGTTAACTGAAGAGGCATTTTCAAGGCTTATCCTAGGAACAGCACAGAGTATAATATATTCTCGAATCCATAAATAATTTGTAGATTCAAATAATTCAAAATTATGAAGGGAAAATTAGAAGAAAACTTTTCTATTGCACAGGGCTTAAATGAAATTATTGTGCTGATTTATATCTTTACTATTCTCAAAGCCCCCCAAATATATATTTGTTTATAAATATATATTTATTAATTTTATAAAAATATAGAAATACATATAAAAGATATTTTTCCGTATATCTCTTTCCCAGGGGGTGTAAAACCATCTTTTCTCTGTCTTAGCAGTTTTTTAGCAGTTGGAACTCAGATGTGAACTGAGCCTATCAGCTTGACCAACACATGCCAGTCTTCTTAAGTCCAACTAGCAAGCAGTCAGCCAAAAACTCCACTTCTTACTTTATAGCAGATTTCATACAAGTCAGGGCAGGGTTTCAGATGTTTTAACTAGCCCTGCCCTACCAATGTTTCTCAAATGTTTCCCAAGTCAGAACAGCAGCCTCACCTGAGAACTTGTTAGAAAAGCCAATTCCCAGGCCCTACCCCAGCCCTACTGAAATAAACAGTGGCAGGTGGGTCTCAGGAACCTGTGGGTTAGCGAACCCAGGTGTTTCTGATGCACACCAAAGTTTGAGAACCACTGATCTGTGAAGTAGACACTAACATTCTCCTTCCATTTGTGTTTTCATAAGACCTCCAAGTGATTCTGGCACAGGTAATGTTTGAGACCCGCTGTGCTAAAAAAGAAAAACCCAGACTGACCCATGTGAAACTTACCAGTGGTCTTTTCTCTAATGACCTAAATTTTCATTTAAATCCCTGATCTCCCCACAATCTGAAATCTACAGACCTTCTAATGCCAATGATTTCATTACTTATGGTATTGGGCAGGCTTTTCTTATTAAGGGAGGGTCATTTAAACCACGACTCAATGGAAATTAGAACACTGTGGCTACTGTCCCGTCAAAATGAACAAATTCCCCTCTACCAAACTGTCCATTTTATGTTTGGAGGGAAAGGAGGCTGGCTGCCTCTTCCAAGCATGCCACACTTCTGCTGGTAAATGCCCTTTCCCTGTAATTGACTGAATGTACACAAGTGCCCTTCTGCACCCACCAAGAAATAGCAGGTCCCGACGTGGGAATGGAACCGTATTTCCTTGCTCTTTTTTTTCAACACTGTAAAAGCTCTTCATCCTTTCCAAGTAGAGGGGAGTTTTGGCAAAGAGGGGAGTTTTTTCCTCCAGGGTGACAAAAAGCACTTTCTCTTTACTCTTTTGTTGTGCTGTTAGATTCAAAACCCTTTTGCCCCGAGAACAATACACTGCAGAGTTACTTTATGTTGCCGCTTTCTGCTGTGCTTTCTCCGACCCTTGGAATAATAGGCCACCATTTTAACGGCAGAGAACGTGTAGCTGCAGTGAATCTAAGTTGAATGCAAGTCAGGCCCGTAAGTACTGCTACTCCAACTCTTAGCTGGGCTGCTCTGAGAGGTCTAATTTAAAGAAAGCAATGTGGCACTCCAGTTAGAAGCCCCAGAGAGCAGGAAATGGACTCCCACATCAATAGAATGCTAACCACCCCGATGGGCACACAACCCAGAAGGTAATTTGGGAAATGTAAGAAGTCAGAGAAGATGAATAAATAAGAGAGGAAGCACCCAATTTCCTTTTTCTTTTTTTTTGAAGACTGTAGGCTGTAATCTTCCTCCCATCACTAATGAAATGAGGGAAGGGAAGGTTTAGAATATATGATGGCGTTAAATAATCCATAACTAAATGCATGGGTAACATCAAGAGCATACATTCTAAGATGGAAATAAAATGAGGGCCTAGAAATTTGCTGTAGTATTCTCTCTAGATAGAACTTCCTAAGGAAAATGCCATTAAAAAAGGCTCTTCTAGCACTAGAACAGTTATACTGTATGTTAATTAGAAATATACTGCATGTTTCTAAACCTTGATCCCAGTGACACAAAGCCAACTATAACTCTCTGTAGCCTCAAGTGAAATGAAAAGTTGCTGTTTCACTCAATAATTAGATCATTCTAGACAGCCAATCTGGGCAAATCATGTCCCAAAGCTAATGTTCCCCCTTGTAATTATCTGATGTCTGTCTGCAAACACCAAAGTAACCAAATAATTTCCAAGTTGCCAACCTAATGTGCAGACGAGCTGCAGAGCAGCTGCTGGGGGCTTCTCCTTCTTCTGCTCCTACTGTCTCCATAGCCTGCTATTTATTTCTTCGTCCTTTTCCCCCTCGAATGTTACTCGGGCTAATAAGAGGAGATAGGCCATCTGGGCCTGTGATTTATAAGAAGATGTACTTGTAATATAAATGCTGGCTTTTGTTTTAATGGTTGTTCACCTTTAATGGTTTCAGGCCAAGCATTCATCAAAAATGTTCCTCTTTGAAAAAGTGAAGAGAACACAAAGAGGCTGAGATGCAGACCTAGTGCTTCCCAGTTTTCAAAGTGCCTTATTTGTTTCGTCCCACGGCCCTAGGGAGGGAGAGATTATTTTACACATATGAAAACTATATCTTCAAGTGACTTTCCCAAGTTCAAGGGGCTAAGAATTCAGATTCCCTAGAACTCAAGTCCCCTGCTCCTAAATGCGCTGAAATTGAACTAGAATGTAATTCCAGGAGGGAGGCTTTCAAGGAGGTGCAGTTCTGATTCCCTTAACATGAGGGTGGAATACAGAAGAAGCCCTGCTGCAGGATGGACATGGGCAGACGCGTCAGGACTTGCATCTGAACCTGAGAGGTTTCTGTCTCTAAACGAGAGCTTCCTAACCGTGGCACTGACCCACCCCTTGCTTCACAGTACAGTGAGAATGAGAGAATGCGGGTTTCTAGCGCTCCAGGAATGACTACAAAGGATGGTAATTGCAGAACTTCTCAGAGGCCCAAGACAACCTTTTTTCTAGGCTAGTCACTGTTTTGGACTGTGAGATTTGTTATATTTCATAAAACCCACACATCTTTTGATTTACTATGTTGCAGAATTGAGAAAATTCCCAGATATCTCCTTACATAGTTTGGATATCTGTCCTTTCCAAATCTCACGTTGCAATGTGATCCCTCGTGCTGGAGGTGGGCCTAGTGGAAAGTGTCTGGGTCATGAAGTTGGATACCTGATGAATGTCTTAGTGCTGTCCTTGCAGTCATGAGTGAGTTCTTGCTCTGTTAGTTCACACGAGAGCTGGCTGTTTAAAAGAGCATACCATCTCTCTTGCTTCCTGCCTCACCACGTGACAGCCTGCTCCTCCTTCACCTTCTACCATGATTGTAAGTCTCCTGGGGCCTCAACAGAAGCAGATGCTCATGCCATGCTTATTGTACAGCCTGCAGAACCTTGAACCAAATACACCTCTTTTCT
The DNA here is from genome assembly GCF_001604975.1 of Cebus imitator. Taxonomy (NCBI): domain Eukaryota; kingdom Metazoa; phylum Chordata; class Mammalia; order Primates; family Cebidae; genus Cebus; species Cebus imitator. The sequence goes on along the minus strand of NW_016107425.1, from coordinate 2,200,402 downwards.
TTATAAATTATCCAGACTCAGGCATTCTTTATAGAAATGCATAACAAACTAATACACCTCCTTTAAAATCCCTGGACATAAGGAGTCCGGTAAGTTCAGAAGAGAGCTCAGCATCTAGGTGTCATTGGATGCTTATCTTGGAAAGTTATCAGAGAGGGATTCAGAGACAGATCCCAGGGTTGCAAGTTTCCAACCTTAAATATCAGCTTAACCACAAGTAATTAGACCCAAGGGATCTTCATCCAAACGTACTCTATCCATACTGTCAACACTGATTTTCAACTAAGATCTAATCTATTGGCTTAAATTGGATAAAAACTTTCCTATGACTAGATACTTGTATTTTCGAACCAGGACATCCTTCATCTCTATGAAGGGTTTCGTTTGTTTCTTTTGTTTTTTAGTGAAAGCGGCCTTGAGAAAAAGTAGACATTTGAGAATAAGTATTATATGTGAAATGAAGGGTGATATAACTTTAATGCATAAAGCAAATAAAAAGGAAGTGGTTCTAAAATGTTGTGTTGATAATTGACAGTTCAAGGAGAGAAACTTCTTGAACCTTGCACAGAACAAGGTTCCACAGGGATAAGTACTTTTATCTGGAGCAAAGTAAATTTAATATTTTAGGACAACTGAAAATCAGCCACAAAAAACATCCCTTAAAGATAGAGCAGTAGGGAAGCCAGTCCAGAGACATTGCCTCATCACACAGTTAAGAGGTAAGAACTGGAATGTGTGTTTATAACCAGTACGACTTTGAATCATTTAGAATTCACGTAGCTGCAAGAAACTGAAAAATAAACCCGAACTGGCTGGAAACAATAAAACTGATTTACTAGCTCCTATAACTGGAAGTTGGGGTCGAATTTTATTTAGTGACTTGAGTGTATAATCAAGGATCCAGTTTCTATCCTTCATTCTGCTCTGGTATGGTGGAAGAGCTCAGATGAAGCTGTCAACCAGAGCATAAACACATGTCCTCTCCATATGTCTTGGGCTTCTCCCAGGGTGGCTAGGTTCCAAGAGGGAACATCCCCAGATTGAGCGTTCAGAGAGACCTGGAAGGATGCTGCAAGGCTTCTTACGACCTAGTCTTAGAAGTGCTACAATATAGGCCAGGCATGGTGGCTCATGGCTGTAATACCAGCACTTTGGGGGGCCAAGGTGGGGGGATCATTTGAGGCCAGGAGTTTGAGACCAGCCTGGCCAACATGGCAAAATGACGTCTCTACTAAAAATGCAAAATTTAGCCCAGCATGGTGGCACACGCCTGTAATTCCAGCTACATGGTGGGCTGAACAACAAGAATCGCTTTAGCCCAGGAGGCGGAGGTTGCAGTGAACCAAGATTGCACCACTGCACTCCAGCCTGGGTGACAGAGCAAAACTGTCTCAAANAAAAAAAAAAAAAAAGGTCATAGAATGTCAATTCTGCAATAGTAAAGAAAGTCACAAAGGCCAACCCAGATTTAGGGATAAGGGAAATCGACTCCACCTATTGAGGAAAAGGACAACCCACGTGTGAGGAAGGAAGGAACTTCAGAGACTATCTACCTCAACACGAAAGGTCTAAGCACGGTCAAGGCAGTCCCCTATTCAGAAACCTCTCATTAGCTTTCCCTTCCTGTGTGCTAAAGACCAAACTCCAAACTCCTTTGAGACCGCCTGCCTGGTCCAGTCTACTATTCCAGCCTCATCCTCCAATTTTCTTGGCCATTCATTACTGCCTAAGTCAACCCTTTGCTTTCCCACCTTTGTGCTTTCACTTATGATATTCCTGTTTCTCCAAAGGTCTTCCTTGTTAATTTCCTCTGGACCAAAGATGCCCTATTAAGGTCCAGCTCAAATCCCTCCTGCCCAGACCTGACTACCCCAGGCTCAGATGACTTCGAATCTCCCAGAACTCCTTCCACACCACTGATGTGGTGACCTTTCCCATAGAGCAGTTCATCTTAATGCGTAATATACCATCCTGCAGCTTGGCGCGGACAGAATGGCCAGGAAGCATACGGGCTTCTTCTCATTGTTCTCCTGGGTTTTGCCACAACATTCCATTTGAGAATATAAAAACAAATTTAAAACTGTGAAGCAAGAGCTAATAAAAATTCAGCAGAAAGATTGATAAGGGCTGGAATGATCTCAAAGTGTCATGAAGAAAAATAGTTTACTCAGGGAGTGCAGAAAACCCTCTCGTTCAGCTCTGGCTCTATTGCCTCCCCCGAACCTATGATTTTCATATTCCTGTGCTTTCTCTGGGACTGTTTAGCAAGAGCGAGGAATGGAATTTGGCAGGTCAGGAACCTTTGAAAGCTGCACCAAGCAGGTCCTGCAACCTGAACAGAATATTTGACAATTGTGCCATCAAAGCAAAAGCCTCCTTTGCCCTGACCCTGGGCTCATCATCTTTTATGAACAAGGAAAGAGGGTTTAGATATGAATCAAACTGAGGCCACTTTCTTCTCAGGCTATTTCACAATTGACTGCCTTGAAAACTGCCATTCCAGAGGAGAAAAACTGCTCTTGCCCTGATTCTGTTTTTCACAGCCTAAGTGTCGTAAACAGATTTTTCTGCTACCTCAGCCTTGGCTGAATGTTGGCTCCCTTTAGTCAAAACAAAAACAAGAATAGCCAAAGGGGAGTAGTGTCCCCAAAGAGGTCCTTCAAGCCTTCTTCCAGCTCTCAGATGGGAACACATTCCTCATAATAAGCTATTATATTTGTCAAGGTCTCAATAAAAAGAAGTCCACAGCCTCCTCAGGACTAACAACTCGGACTGATAACGCAACTCTCCTTTTAACCAAAATCCCTCCTGGTGGATCTAGAATTCTTCTGCCAGCCCCTTCATGAGCTCCACTGAAGGACGGCACTGGGATCCCCACTTTGCTTCTCCCATGCACCTGATGAAGAAAACAGATGGCAGAGGAGCCCATCCTCGATGCTGTAATGTGGAGGGGGAAATAGCTAACTGGAGATGCCCTTGACAGCGTCAATGAGGGAGGCGGATATTGCCCCTGGAAAGAAAATCACATAAAGACGCGTGGCTATATCTTAAAGAGGCCATTGCTACAGTGGATACTGTGAAAGATATAACTTCTCCCTCCTATACTAATTTGTCCTCATACAAGATGTCACCTGTGACACTAACCTACCAAGAAAAACCCCCAGGAAATTCCCAATTAGGGAACAGGAGACAGACAGGAATGGAGAAGGATATGGATATCTGGCTCTAAGTCAGAGTTCCCACCTGTCTCCAGCAATCGGAGTCCTTCCTGCTAGTGTGGAACTGGAGAGCTACGGAACTTTCCAGGGTAGAGATACATTGCTGTAAATAGGGATCAAAGCTCACTTTCAGGGCAGAAGGCCACACACCCCCCCCAGCCATTAACCTCCATGCCTCAACTCACTCAAACACTGTCTACCAAGGTAGGAAGCTCGGGGAGGGGGTGGTAATGATGACCCAAGCAGCTGCCAGCTGAGTACACGGCTATTATATGTTTGTCTCAACTTTCACCCCTTGAGTTATGATGAAACAGATGGATGGAACTCACAGAATTCCCCCACCAACAAGCCCCTGTCAGAGAACTCCATTTGTAAAAATACTCTATATACCAAAAAGGGTGCATTAATTGGGACTAGCAGAGCCAAGTGATATACAAGCTACTGCATAACCAAGTCACTATAGCTCCTGACACCTGCAGGCTTTCTAATAACCCCATTTAACCCAAGCCTCATTGAAAACCTAACTTTTGAGCCAAAGCTTGAAAGAAGTTGGAGAATGAGGCCAGGTGCAGTGGCTCATGCCTGTAATCCCAACACTTTGGGAGGTCAAAGTGGGTGGATCACTTGAGGCTAGGAGTTCCAGACCAGCCTGGCCAACCTGGTGAAACACTGTTTCTACCAAAAATACAAAAATTAACTGGGCATGGTGGCACATGCCTGTAATACCAGCTACTTGGGGGGCTGAGGCAGCTGGATTGCTTGAACCTGGGAGATGGAGGTTGCAGTGAGCTGAGATCATGCCACTGCGTTTCATACTGGGTGACAGAGCAAGACTCCATCTCAAAAAAATAATAAAATAATAAGAAGCAGCTGGGGAATGAGCTACAGAGATATTTGAGTGAGGAGCTTTCCAGACAGAGGCCAGCCAAGCTAAGAGATCACCAGTGGACTTCCCTCTCACATATTCTGGAACCTCACTTTCCCCCGTTCCCCCAAGCAAGCTCTTAGGCAGTGTCAGGAGCCAGGATGAGGCAGTCAGGGAGGCCAGAGCAAACCAACATTTGTGAAGGAGGCCTGGGTTCCCGTTAAGCCTTAGGAATGATGGACAGAGAGAGACTCAATAGTCCGGGAGGCTTTCTCCATCAGTGAGCCCACCTACTCCTCCAGCCCAGACCACGTCTTTGAAGAAGGACCCTACTCCCCCAAGGAAGTGGGGTCCCTCCTCAAAGTCCCCAATTCCTGCTGGATATCTCAAGATGACTATTGCTATGGTCTGAATGTTTGTACCTCCCAAAAATTAATATGTTAAAATTCTAACTCCCAACATGATGCTACTAGAAGATGGGGTCTTTCAAAAGTGAACAGGATTCATGTCATTATAAAAGGGACCCCAGGCCAGGCGTGGTGGCACATGCTTGTAATCCCAGCACTTTGGGAGGCTGAAGCCTGTGGATCACCTGAGGTCAGGAGTTCACAACTAGCCTGACTAAAATGGTGAAACCCCGTCTCTACTAAATACAAAAAAAATTAGCCGGGGCCGTGTGCAGTGGCTCACACCTATAATCCCAGCACTTTGGGAGGCCAAGGCAGGCGGATTCCCTGAGCTCAGGAGTTCGAGACCAGCTGGGCAACATGGCAAAACCCCACCTCTACTAAAAATGCAAAAACTAGCCAGGCCTGGTGGTGCACACCTGTAATCCCAGCTACTCAGGAGGCTGAGGCAGGGGAATTGCTTGAACCTGAGAAGGGGAGGTTGCAGTGAGCTGACACTACACTCCAGCCTGGGCAACAGTGTGAGACCCTGTCTCAAAAAAAAAAAAAATTAGCTGGGCACATGCCTGTAATCTGAGCTACCTAGGAGGCTGAGACCCAAAAATTGCTTGTAGCTGGGAGGCAGAGGTTGCAGGGAGCTGGGATCGTACATTGCACTTCAGCCTGGGCAACAAGAGCAAAACTCTGTCTCAAAAAGAAAAAAAAAGGGGGACCCCATAGAGCTAACTCACTCCTTACCATGTGCAAACACAGCTAGAAGGCGTCATCTATGAACTAGAATGTGGGCCCTCAGCAGCCCCCAAATCTGCCTTGATTTTGAACTTCCCAGCCTTCAGAACCGTGAGAAGCCCATTTCTGTTGGTGGTGGTGATACGTGTTGGTGACAAAGCATCCTGCTTGTAGCCTTCTGTTAGAGCAGCCCAAACAGACTAAGACAGATGCGTCATTACTTGTTTTGTTTTGTTTTGTTTAGACGTAGTCTCCCTCGGTTACCCAGGCTGGAGTGCAATGGCGTGATCTAGGCTCACTCCAACCTCCACCTCCCGGGTTCGACCGATTCTCCTGTCTTAGCCTCCCGAGTAGCTGAGATTACAGGCACATACCACTATGCCCCGCTAATTTTTGTATTTTTAGTAGGGGGGACAGGATTTCACCATGTTGGCCAGGCTGGTCTACTCCTGCCTGACCTCTGGTAATCCGCCTGCCTCAGCCTCCCAAAGTGTTGAGATTACAGGTGTGAGCCAACGTGCCTGGCCCCCGTTGCATTTTGAAATCCATATTCACAAAGTGACATTGGCATCTTTCCGTGAAGCCCTTTCCTTCTCCTCCGAATTCAGAAATCTATTCCATTACCCAAGCCAGAAACCTGGGGGCCATATTTGACTCTTATTTCCCTCATGGCCTGTATCCGACAGACAGGGTACACTGTCCTAACAATTCTACCTGTATAATAGCTCCAGAATCTCTCCGCTTCTCTGTTTCCCCTGCCATTATCTTAATTCAGTCACTGATCAAATCCTAATCAAATCTAACTTGTCCAGAATGATCTTTCTGAAACCAAATCTCACCGTGTCCCTCCCTTGCCTATAATTCTGCAGTGGCTTTCCATAGTACCAGGTCCTGGCTCCTTAGAATAACACACATGTCCCCCAGGACATGGCCTGCCCACCTCTCAGCCCCATACTGGCCACCCTCCCTTCTACCCTGAACCAGCCACCTGCCTGCCACTCACTGGCATCTCCTGCCTTAGCGTACACCGATCACTTTATCTGAGATGGCCTTCCCATCCTTCTTTGTCTGGCTTATTCTCATTTGTGCTCCAAGACCCTGCTGAGACATCACACCCCTGGGAGACCCTGCTGGCCTCCCCAGGGTCTGTGAGTGCCAGCCCTTGCTGTGTCCCATCACACACTGCAGTTTTCCTTGTGCTACAGGGCACTCACACTCCTGAACTGTAATGGTTTCTGTCTCCCTCACTAATTGAAACTTATTTAAGGCAATAGCTATTTATCTCTGCTTGTCAAACAAATAGGAACCATCCCAAAGCCTCAGGACTCCCCAATTCCTGCCCAAGCGGTCACAGTGCAAGCTCCAGGTGACAGATGAGGACGGATCACGTGAGCTGGAGGGACACCTCTGTGGGGTCTCCTAAACTGGGGCACAGGCCATGAATATCAAGCCATTTCAAGCCATGATTTCTCTAGGGTGAACATCACTCAGGAAGGACATGAGACAATCTGAAGAACTTCTCTTGTCTGTGCACCCACCAAGACTGCAAAACTGCCAAGTAAGCAGTTTCCCCTTCAGGTCCTTGGGTTTCCATGTCTTCATATTTCCCCTTCAGTGACATCCCCTTCATTCATTCATTCACTTTGCTGGTCAGTACTGATTGCATGTTTATGAGGTGGCAGGCACCGTTCCTGGAGCTTGGATGCGTCAGTGACTGCAACAGACAAGGGCTCGTGTCCTCAGGGAGCTTGCTGTGTATCAGAGAGAGCAGGCAGTAAACAGCGAATGCAGAAATGCAGCAATTATGTCATGGTTTAGGGGGGCACAAGTACTGTGGAAGGCAGAGCAGGGTGAGGGGGATTGGGAGTGCTTGAGGGAAAGTGGCTGCAATTTAAAACAGGCCTCATTAAAAGCCTGACTGACCAGTAAAAGCTTGAAGGAAGTGAGGGTGTTAGCTACAGGGGTATCAGGGCAAAGAGATTTCCAGGCAAAGGGAACAACCAGTGCAAAAACCCTGAACAGAACGGTTCTGTTACATATCAGAAGAGTGATGCAATCTGATTTGTGTTTTTAAAAGCTCACTCTGGATTCTGTGTTAAGAGTGCACTCGGAGGCCAGATGCAGGGCGACCAGTAAGCCAGGCTGGAGGCAATGGAGGCTGGGGCCAGGGTGGCTGCAGTGGAGAGGTGACCAGTGGTCAGACTTGTAGATAAACTTGGAAGGGAGGGCCAACAGGCTTTCTGGATGAGTTAGATGTGGGATACAAGGAAGAAAAGGGGTTTCCAAAGGCAACTGAAAAGGCAATTTCTAGCAACTGACATGGGGAAGACTGTGGATGGAGGAAGATTTTATGCGGACATGTGAAGTTTGAGTCCAGCATCCGGATAGAAATGTTGGATAAGGAGCCAGTGGAGTGGCTCATGCCTGTAATCCCAGCACTTTGGCAGGCTGAGGT
>NW_016107425.1:2186434-2192648 GCF_001604975.1 Cebus imitator | reverse complement strand
ATGGTGAAATCCTGTCTCTATTTAAAATACAAAAATTAGGCAGGGGTGGTGGTAGGCACCTGTAATCCCAGCTACTCGGGAGGCGAAGGCAGGAGAATTGCTTGAACCAGGAAGACAGAGGTTGCAGTGAGCTGAGATTGTGCCACTATATTCCAGCTTAAGGGAAAGAGTGAGACTCTATTTAAAAAAAAAAAAAAAAAAGAAATGTTGGGTAGAGGAGCCTGGAGTTGATGAGAGAGGCCTGTGTTAGAAATATGAATTTGATATGAATTTGAAAGTCATCAGAACAGAGATAGTATTTAATGCCAAGAGACTTTAAATACAATGAAGGAGGGAGTACTCTCTTGCTTTTAAAACAGCCCTCTTCACTCAAAACAAATAAATACAGGAAATAATCTGATATCAGTACATGTAATTGGAAATAATCACCAGAATGTATTATATCTCTCCAGGTAATTGTATTTTTCCAATGCTGATAGCTATTATTATTCTATCGTTATGAAACACTTGAGCATAACTCTGTGCTGAGTACACCACAGAAAAATGCAGATAGGTGTCACATGCAGCCCTGTCAGGTAGAATTACTATCACCCTGTCTACTTTTTTTAGAGGCAACGTCTCACTCTGTCACCCAGGGTGTAGTGCAGTGGCACAACAGAACTCACTGCAGCCTCAAACTCCTGGGCTCAAGCAATCCTCCTACCTCAGCCTGCTGAATGGCTAGGACTACAGACGTACACCACCATGCCCAGCTAATTTTTAAATTTTTTGTAGAGACGGAGTCTCGCTATGTTGCCCAGGCTGGTCTCAAACTCCTGACATCAAGCAATCCACCTGCCTCAGCTTCCCAAAGTGCTGGGATGACAGGCATGAGCCACTGTACCTGATGACTCTCCCACTTTTACAGAGGATAAAACTGAGATAAAGAGGTTGAAAACCTCACCCAGGGCTACGGGGCTGTGGTACAAACCCAGACAACCTGGCTCCAGCATCCATGCCCTCAGCCATCATGCCATACTGCCTCTCAAGGACAAATGAAAAGGATAACACCTTTCTTAAAGGAAGGATTGTTGGCCCACAGGATAAACCAGGATTTTGTCTGGTTTGGGGTCAGAAACCACTGCTCAGTTCCTCAAGTTTGAAAAGTTATACTAGAAATGCAGAGGGAAATTGCAGAGAGCTTCGGCTTAGAGCATGAAATTTGGAACCCTTGCATTAAGGTGTGTGAGAATCAGTGTGAAACACTTTTCATTTAAAAGTACAGAACGTCAGCCAAGCATGGTGGCTCACACCTGTAATCCCAGCACTTTGAAAGGCTGAGGCAGGTGGATCACCTTAGGTCAGGAATTCAAGACCAACATGGTGAAATCCTGTCTCTATTTAAAATACAAAAAATTAGCTGGGCATGGTGGCAGGCACTGTAATCCCAGCTACTTGGGAGGCTGAGGAGGCAGGAGAATTGCTTGAACCTGGGAGGCAGAGGTTGTAGTGAGCAGAGATTGCACCATTGCACTCCAGCCTGGGCGACAGAGTGAGACTCCATCTCAGGAAAAAAAAAAAAAAAAGCTATAGAGCATAAGAGAAAAGATGGACCGTAGGGATGTTATATATCCTGGATAGAATGGAAAAACAGCATCTAAACTGTTGGTTTAGCTGTTAAAAATATCTTCAGTTACAAGAAGTGCTTACATTTATAAACTGCCTCCAGTGGGGCGCAAAATCATATCTACTATTGACCATGTACCAGATTCAATGAGTTGTAAATTTTATTAATTACAACAGCATGGCCAGGGTGGTGGCTCATGCTTATAATCCCAGCACTTTGGGAGGCCACGGCCAGTGGATCGCTTGAGTTCAGGAGTTTGAGACCAGCCTGGGCAAGATAGTAAAATCTTGTCTCTAAAGAAAATAAAAAATTAGGTGGGCATGGTGGCACGTGCCTGCAGCCCCGGCTACTTGGAGAGCTGAGGTGGGAGGATGGCTTGAGCCTGGGAGGTGGAGGCTGCAGTAAGCTGTATTCCCTCAAAACAAGATGGTATGTCAAAAAAAATAATAATAACAACAAACTATATATGCAAAGGGGATCTTCAGTGTTTATTATGCATGCTGCAAAGTTTTTTACTCAAAACTTTCAAGAGTCAGAGGTAAGATTTAACCCTCAAGAAGAACAGAAGGCTGACTCCTTGATTACACAGGGGAGGGCCATGACCATTTTCACAAAATGCAGGTGGCTTAGTTATAAATCAGCCACAGCTGAACAATGTGCCTTTCCCTGTGTGACCCAGGCCACTTCCAGTCCCATCTCTCTGGTATTGCTTCTAAGTCAAACCAAACCAAACTGTGACCTGAATCACGGTTCCATAGTATTCTTATTTATATAAGCAAAGCAGTGAAACAGATAGAAATATCATGAAACTTACAGATTCATTTCTATTTCAAAAGAAGAAATGTTTTTTAATTTGTATGAACTTACAAGATACAAGTGGAATTTTGCTGCATTGATACATTGCTTAGTGGTGAAGTCTGGGGTTTTAGTGGATCCATCCCCTAAATAATGTACATTGTACCCATTAAGTGATTTTTTATCACCCTCCACCTTCCCAACTTCCCACCCTTCCAAGTCTCTACTAGTATTCCACAGTCTATATCCCCGTGTACACATTATTTAACTCCCACTTATAAGTGAGAACATTCAGTACTTGACCTTCTGTTTCTGAGTTATTTCACTTAAGATAATGGCCGCCAGATCCATCTATGTTGTCACAAAACATGATTTCATTCTTTTTTCATGGCTGAATAGTACTCAATGGTATACATACCATGTTTTCTTTATATCCAATCATCTGTTGATGGACACTGAAGTTGATTTTTTTTTAAAGAAAGGGTCCACTCTGTTGCCCAGGCTGGAGTACAGTGCCCTAATTATAGCTCACTATAACCAAGCTCAAGCAATCCTCCTGCTTCAGCTTCCTAAGTAGCTAGGACTACAGGTATGGGCCATCACATCCAGCTAATCTTTTATATTTATTATAGAGATGAAGTCTTGCTCGGTTGCCCAGTCTGGTCTTAAACTCCTGGCTTCAAAGGATCCTTCCACTTCGATCTCCCAAAGTGCTGAGATTACAGGCATGAGCCACTGTGCCCAGCCTGATTCTATAGTTTTGCTATTGTGAATAGTGCTGCAATGAACACAAAAATGCATGTATCTTTTTTACATAATGGTTTATTTTCCTTTGGTAGTTACTCAGTAGCAGGATTGCTGGATCCAATGGTAGTTCTATTTTCAGTTCTGAGAAATCTCCATACTGCTTTTCATAAAGTTTGGACTAATTTATATTCCCACCAACAGGGTATAAGCTTTCCCTTTTTTCTCATCCTCACCAACATCTCTTGTTTTTTGACTTTTTATTAATAGCCATAATGACTGGTGTGAGATGGTTGGTATCTCATTGTTGTTTTAATTTGCATTTCTCTCATGATTAGTGATGTTAAGCATTTTTTCATATATCAAAAGAAAAAAATTTAAGAAAACAGTTTCCCTTTGTAGCAGGGCAAATATGCTTCCATATGCTAATAGATTTTAATCAAGATTTCTTCTGGGGCTCTTTTATTATAGGAATAGATGTAAGCATTCACTGTAGGGAATAAAAATGTAATCTTAATCTAATTAATAAATATCCTAGTTGGCTCTTCCAGCATAGCTATTGGCTGATTTTCTGTCTTCAAAATAAATAATATCTCCCACACTGATGCCCACATAGATGGGAATCTGATGAGGATGGGGACACACACGGCTCTTTAACAGTGATCTGCGGATGCAGCTTTCCTCACGTTTTCTAGTACTGAGGATGGATTTGTCGTAAGCCATTGCTGCTGTTCTTGGGATCAGGTGAGCTTCAAGGTTCAATTTTGCGACCTTGAAACAGAAGCTTTTCCTGTGTGTATAACTAACCAGATGATGTGGGAATTAAATCCATGAGTTTCACTTCCTATATTTAACAGCATGCTGTGGATTACACCAGCTTAGATAGTACAAGTATTCTTTAATTAATTAACTAGCCCACAACTGTTCATTATTGAGCAGCTATCATGTTCCAGGCACTGCACTAGGTTCTTCACTTTATAGTGATTTAGAGTATCAAGCCTATGAGACCAATTTAAATTGTACATTGATTTTTATGTACATGTCAGATATTTTGAAGAATCCCTTTAAAATGTAGGTTTCTATGATCCCAAAGGTCATCTATGACCCTCCCAGGCTGGGGGAGGCATCCTTCTTCTGGATTGTCCTAATACCATGTGCATATTTCTATCCTTGATTGACCCCACTATTCTGAAGTTCTCTTTGTGTGTCTGTCCCTAAACTCAAACATGAAATCCACAAAGTCTAGAGACTCTGCTGACAAATCTTCACAGCTGTACTCAGTACGGTGCTGCTGTCTGGTAAGTAATCAGTGTATTTTGGTAGAAGATATAAAAAAAAATAGCAAACGAATAAATGAATGGAAAGAAATCACACCCATAAACTGGGACCTTAGTCAAAGCTCAAGGTTAAAGACTTTTCAGACTGGCAGCAATTCTCACATGGGACCAGGTGGTACTGCACCTACAACCTGTGATTCTCATTCTTTCCTTCCCCTGTTTATTTAAGAGCTATCCGTGTACCTACTATGTGTCGAGAACTATGCAGAGTATGCACTGATAAATAGGAGGTGGAATATCTGCCTTTGAAGAACTTAGGTTTTAACAGTGCCCTTCAAATAACATCAACCCATGTCTGGCCTTTGGTAACTGCCATGTTTCATTGATCTAATTCCATCATGTTCCAGGAAAATAATTCTAGCAGAAAATAATAATATTTTACATAGAAGCAATATAATGTTACAATTCTGAAAGCATATCACGAAAAAAATTAGCTATACTGTTTTTCCATTTTTTAATGTAGTGCATTAAACATCTAGTAAATGTTCTTATTTATTGTCAGATAAATAGCAATAGGTACCAAAGAATTAACATAAATTTATGAACAGCAAGCTTTTGCTTAAGAGAACTGAATCCACTTTCTGTAACCTAAGAATGGACCATCTGAATCCACTTTCTGAAACCAAGAATTGACCATCACAGTTTGATTTCAGTGGAAAAAATAGCCTATTACTTTTGAGGAGCTAAGTTAGAGGTTAAGGTACATACTCATGTCAAAGAGTGGCACCTACCGGCAAGATCTCATACTGCAGCATAGTTCTATTAGGCATTACCTATTAATAATACACTGAAGGAATCACTACAGAACCAACAGGATTAGTTTGGGGATTTTTTGATCCCCAGCAACCACAGCATCTTCCCATTTGGGTAGAATCCCTCACTGTAAGAGAACCTAACTTCTACTACAGAATTTAATGTGGATCAAACTGTATCTCTCTAATGTTGGACTCAGCCAGCTGGGATTACCAGTGATTTTGAATCTTAAGTAAGGGACCACAAGAAGAAGGGATGGGTAAATTAGGGTTGCAGCAGTGGCAGAATCCAGCAGTGGTATGTGGGTCCAGCAGCAGCAACGGAATGCCCTTCTCAGATTATTTCTGCTGCCTGGCATCTCTTAGTACTTGCCTATTTTCAGCTTCTGCTTTTCCAAACTTCCTGTCAATTCTGTGAACTAACATCCATCCAATAAATTCCTTTTCCACTTAAGGGAACCAGAGTAAGTTTCTGTTCCTTACAACCAAGAATCCTGGCTGACACGCTACCTAACATTTATTGTCTTCTATCTGTCCAGCATTGCTCTTGGCACCACATACACATTAGCTCATTTAGTCCTCCCCAACAAAACCCTATAGGGTAAGATCAGAGCCCAAAATAGAGGCAAAAAGACTAAATAATTTTCTCAACTCACACAAGCAGTTTGGCAGAGCCAGGATACAAAATCAGCTAGTTTGATGCTATAACTAATTCTCTTAAGTATTTCATTATCTCACAAAAGAAAAAATACTAGGACTTTTGGAATTATGAAATTGAAAGACAAGACTTGAGACATAGTCCTAAGGTCTATGGGCAGATGTAGCTGGTGAACTGCAGAAAGAAATCCTGCAATGCTATAAGGAAAATAAAATATTAAGGTGAGATCAGAGAGAATTTTGCCGTAAGGGTAATGTAGCTTAAGTGCCCTTCACTTGCAAAGGGCCCCTTCCAAAACCCTAAATTTAATTTTGTATTTGTA
>NW_016107425.1:2181515-2186156 GCF_001604975.1 Cebus imitator | reverse complement strand
CTGACCTCAGGTGATCCGCCCACCTCAGCCTCCCAAAGTACTGGGATTACAGGTGTGAGCCACCATGCCCGGCCGTGTATTCCTTTTCTTAACGAAAGCCTCCAAAATGAGATAGGCTTCACATTCCAGAAAACCTGGATCCATCCCCGGATGAGACCACAAATTTATGAACTAGACTCTTATTTTCTAGCTCCAGATTTGGATACCAAGCAGGGGTTCTTTATAAAGGGACAGAGGCCTACAGAACACAGATAGAAACGCAGACAACCTTGGAGACCACACCCACTCTTCTGTGCCCTGGGGAGAAAAAAGGAGAGTAAGGAATTACTTCGTACTACCCAGACAGGGCTCAGCACATATTTGTGGTATTTCAGGAACCCACGGGTCCCCAGAAAGCTGGCTTCCTTATCTTCCAACAAGAGGAAAGACAAGTTATCTGTGCACCCACAGGCAGGCACAGCAGCAGCAAGGACTGGGGCTGAGTCCTCCTGTCTCAGGCCCAGATAGTCACCAGGCCCTTCTGCTTATAGAGCCAGCTAAATGTGGCCCTGACTCTGAGGAGGAGGGGACAGATACCACGCCTCCTTGGGGAAACTAGAAGGGTCCTGCCTTTATATAATATGTTGATATTTTGTTCACCATCAATATTTTTATCAATTTTGGTTGTACTACAGTATTTATCTCATTTATTGTTTTTTTGGTAAATTTTGTGCCCAAAGTGAGTGTTTCACTGGCCTTACCCCCGTCCTGGCCCTGACTAGGCAGATAGAGAATTACCAGGCATGTGAGGAGTGGAGTGGAGTTTCCCCCACAAAAATTACAAAAACTCATCGAGTCATTTGCCTATATTTTCACCATAGAACTGTAGTCCAGATGCATCAGCCATCTTCATATCTAAGTCTCAGGAGCCTTAACTACTCTAAGGGATAGTCAAAAAAGCCAAATTGCATTACTAAGTAGTGTTTGTGTAGAAGGTTCTTGGCCTCAGGGCAGGATTGTCTTACTAGGGCAAACAAGGTTTGAGGCCAGTGGTTATTCCTCCCCAGGCCACACTTAGGAAATGTTTGAAAAAATTGCCAAGGCTCTACCTCTAGAGATTCTGACTTAATTAGTCTGAAGTGACACCTAGGAAGACTTTTTTAAGAGCTTTATCGAGATATAATTTGCATACCATAAAATTCACCCATTGTAAGTAGAACGTTTTATTAAGATACATAGTTGTGTAACCACCAGCACAATCTAGAATATGGAGAACCTTCCCTTCTCCCCAAGAAGTCCCCTAGTGCCAATGTGTAATCAGCCCCCATCATCACCCCAGCCCCAGACAGCACTGGTCTGCTGCCAGTCTTTATAAAGACTGCAAGCACCAGTATTTTTGAAAAAGCTTTCCAAGTGATTCTAGTATGCAAACATGGCTAAGAACTGCCATGCTACACCAGGTCCAGTGGCTCAAACCTGTAATCCTAGCACTTTGAGAGGCCGAAGCAGGTGGATCACTTGAGGTTAGGAGTCTGAGACCGGCCTGACCAACATGGTGAAACCCCATCTCTACTAAAAATACAAAATTAGCCATGTGTAGTGGTAGGCGTCTGTAATCCCAGCTACTTGGGTGGCTGAGGCAGGAGAATCACTTGAATCCAGGAGACAGAAGTTGCAGTGAGCCAAGATCACGCCACTGCACTCCAGCCTGGGCAACAAGAGTGAAACTCCATCTCAAAAAAAAAAAAAAAAAAGAACTACCATTCTAGACACCACAGAACTAAACTCTCTCCTTAGTCCTCCCTCACAAAATCTGGATATTTTCTGTTAGAAGTTTTTCTTCTGGGAAAGTATATCTTTAATTTCATATTGAAAAGTCTTGCAGGAAAGATGCCTGTGCGCATAATCACACACCCATAAGGACATGCCTCATTTCTACACAGGCTCAGGGTACAGAGTTCTTCTGTTTGTGGTAAAATTCAAAGCTCAGGGTGCTAGCATCAAAATCATAGTCATTTCCTTAAAAATTAACTAAGAAACATTTACCTCAGACTGGAAAATTACGAGAATTACAAAACTATATTCTTTAGATGTTCAAAAGTTCCTCCGGGGAAAGTTCCAGAGAAGTACAAAGTATCTTTATGATTACATTGCACAAACATGGAGATGATAATGCAGTAGTGCCGGAAAGGCCTAGAACAAACAATGGCTGACAGTTATCAGGTGGAGCTGAGGTCCTTCTGCCATTTTAGGCATGTGGGACAAGCAAGCACTTGCAAGGGGGTGAGCCCGAGGAACAGGAATGAACTTGAAAGAATTCACAAAAATGCCAGCCCCAGAGGTCTAGAAACACATGTGAGCAAACCACAGCCAGAGGCTGCGGGGTGAGTCAGGGTTTTCTCAACACAAGCAATGCTTCTGCCTTCACTGGCCGGAACAGAACCGCAGACGGCAGCAGCCATCAACACAGCCAGTGCGTGGGAAATGTTACAGGGTGCAGTTACAACATGACTCCACCCAGACCGCTCCCTAAAATTGCAAAGCTTTAAAACAGTGGCCCCCAGCCAAGGAGGTGCTGTCTCAGGTTAAGCCACTGAAGTTCTCCAGCAGTGAGGTAGTCAAAAGAGAAGCTTCCCAGGGAAAGTAGCCCTTAACTATGGATAAGGAAAGTTTGCATTTTAATGAAGTGGACGATCCAAAGCCATGCTTTCTCTGCCTTCGGGTTTGAAATTCTCAACATTTACAAAGATAATGGGGGCAAAATTTATCTCCTCCTCTGATTATCAATGACTATTTTTTATCAATTTGCAGTCCACAGGAAAACCTCAAATAACTTTGAACAAAAACCACCTGAGAAGAGTGAATAAAGAAGGGAGACTCAAGACACACCACGGCCTACACTACGCCACGCCAAGTCACTAGAAATGACAGGAAATAATTTTAAATAACTGAATTGGAAACAGTGAAGGTAAATGAAGAAAGACAGCCTCTAGCCAGAAATAATGAGCCATTCCTGAAAGACACAAAGCCGATCAAATCGTTGCATGGAGTGGGGATGACTCCTTAAATTAGATGAAGATGATATTGGGAGCTTGTGCAGACCAGGGGGATTCCAGGCCACCATCAGAGCTAGTGGGACATCACAGTAGCACCATCAGGCAGGTGCTCCCATGCATATGCACACAAACACACATGCACACAAACACACACACATGCATATGCATGCCAAGCAGTAGGCACAGCAAGCCCCAGAGGCATCCACACCCAGTGTTTGCAGAGAGAAGGAGGGCAACGCTTCTGGTGGTTGGCCTCACCCAGGAGGAAGGGAAGCATCTTGGCCAGAAGACTCCACTGACTCACCTGCCCAGCCCTACGTCCTGCCCTACCGCCAAAGGCAGTGCATTCTCAGACACATCTTCTGGGCTCTCAAATCAGAAAGGAATACACAATCATAAACCACCAAAGATTTGAAGAAAACCCTTACTGTGACAGAGAGGACGAATTACAACTAAGAAAAGAACTAACCTTCAAATATGAAAGTCATCAAAACCCAGCAGGTGGGCTGAACAGCAGATAGACACAGCATAAGACAGACTTAGCAGACAGGTAGAGTAGAGAAACTCCTCCAGAAAAAAATAACAGGATAAGAAATTAAAGTTTGACAAAGACATGGAGGGTACATCCAGAAGAAAGAGAATCTAAGAAAGAAACTTATTAAAGAAATGATAGAAGAAAATTTCCTATAGCTGAGGAAATGCACGTGTCCTTGAATGAAAGGACAAACCTGGACATATTATGGTAAAAGTTCATAATGCCTAAAAAAAAGTACTTAAAATTAAGAAGAATCAAATTAGCATCTGACTTCCTGTCAATAAACAAAATTCAAGAAGCAATGGAGGTGGTAACATCAACAGAAATGAAAGAGCAAAGACCTCTAGAAATCTTCCCCTCTATATAAAAACCACAAGAACACTGCAAAAATTGTCAAAATCAACTTTTTCAGAACCTGGTAATTAACCAAATGCTTCCAATAATCTGGGGAGTGTTTATTTAAGAAAATGGTTAAACTTCAGTAGCAACAGCAAGCTTTGTGGCATTTTAACTTGCCTTTGTCTCATTCCTCTATCCTCAGACCTGCAGCAGCCCTGAAAACCAATAACCACACAATTATTGTGAAAAACAGCAGCCTAGCAGCCTTTAAAGGGCACAGAAAAAGGTTAGGCCTTCTCCAAATCTTAATTCACATAGAACTGTCATTATCTTACCTACCTGGAAGTTCTCTGGAAAAACCTCCTCACAGTTCCTATCTTCAATCAGTCTCAGATCTCAATGCAAACAGCCTTTTCCCTGGAACACATTAGTCAAAAATAGTGGCTATTGTTTAAGATCACAGTTGTCTGAGGCAGTGATAACAGTGGAGCAAACAAACAAACAAAATATAAGCAAACCAAAAAAATTAAAAGGAAAAGCTGGCAAATGAGATATCCATTGGTGGTTTGAAAAGCTCCACGTATTCCCGGGAATCTAGGAAATCACATGAATGCATAGGGATGTGCACATACCCAGCACTGTGTAAATGCACAGGAAAGATCCAAAAAGATCTTAAGTTCTTACCTCTGGCTAACCTTGGAAGGAAGCTGATAAATTAGACTTACTATTAAT
>NW_016107425.1:2163553-2181367 GCF_001604975.1 Cebus imitator | reverse complement strand
AAAAAAAAAAAAAAAAAGCTAGAAATAATAAAAAAGAAACAAATAGAAATTCTAGAGTTGAAAAGTACAATAACTGAAATTAAAAAATCATTAGAGAAGCTTAATATCAGATTTGGGCAGGCAGAAGAAAGAACAGTAAACTTGAAGATAAGTCAATTGAGATTATACAATTTGAGGAACAGAAAGAAAAGAAAGAATAAATGAAAATAAACAGAACTTCAGGGACATGTGGAGCACCATCAACTATACCAATATATACCCACTGGAAATCTCAGAAAGACAGGGAAGAAAGAGATAGAAAGAATATTTGATGAAATAATAGTTAAAATGTCTAAATTTGATGAAAAACATTAGCCTACACATGCAAGAAGCTTCACAAAATTCAAGCAGAATAAATTCAAAGAGACCTGCACCTAGACACATTATCACCAAGTTTTCAAAAGACAAAGTGAATTTTGAAAGCAGGAAAAGAAAAGCCAGACATCATCTACAATGAATCTGCATTAAGATTAACAGCTGATTTCTCATCAGAAATCATGGAGGCCAGAAGGCAGTGGGATGACATATTTAAAGTGACAAAAGGAAAAGATAATTTACCAGGAATTCTATATCTACAAAACTAACCTTCAAAAATGATGGAGGAAGAAAAATCCTAAAATTTATATGAAATATCAATGGATCCTGAACAGCAAAAACAATTTTGAAAAAGAAGAACAAAGTTAAACGACCCATATATCCTGATTTCAAAACATACTACAAAGCTACAGTAATGAAAACAGTATGGTTTTGACATAAGGACAGACATAAAGACCAATGAAAAATAATTGATAACCCAGAAATAAGCCCTTTAACAAATAAATAATTTTTGACAAGGGTGACAATACTATTTAATGGGGAAACAACAGTCCTTTCAACAAATGGTGCTGGGAAAACTAAATATCCACATGCAAAAGAAAGAAGTTGGATCCTTACTTTATACCACAAAAATTAACTCAAAAATAAATCAAACACCTAAACATAGAATTTAAGCTATAAAACTCTACAATAAAACAGAGAAAATCTTCATGACATTAGATTTAGCAATGACTTCTTGAATATGACATGAAAAGCACAGAAAACAAGAAAAAACAGATAAATTGGACTTTATCAAAATTAAATCTTTTGTTTATAATAAGCAAGAGCTCACTATCAACAGAGTGAAAAAGTCATCTGCAATGTGGAGAAAATATCTGCAAATCATATATCTGATAAGGAGATAATATCCAGAATATATAAAGAATTACAATTTAACAACAATAGCAACAAAGACAACAACAAACTCAATTCAAAAATGGGCAAATAAGTAAAAAGAACAAAGCCAGAGGTATCCAATTACACAACTTCAAAGTATACTACAAGGCTACAGTAGCCAAAACAGCATGGTACTGGCACAAAAACGACACATAGACCAATGGAACAAGATAGACAACCTAAAAATAAAGCCACATACCTGTAACCATCTGATCTTCACAAAGTCAACAAAAATAAGCAATAGGGAAAGACCTTATTCAATAAATCACGCTGGGATTACTGGCTGGCCATATACAAAAGAATGAAACTGGACTCCTACCTTTTGCCATATACAAAAATCAACTCAAGATAGATTAAAGACTTAACTGTAATACCCAGAAATATAAAAATCTTAGAAGAAAACCTAGGAAGTACCATTCTGGACATAGGCCTTGGCAAAGATTTTATGGTGAAGTTTCAAAAAGTAATTGCAACAAAAACAAGAATAGACAAGTGAGACCTAATTAAACTAAAGAGTTTCTTCACAGCAAAAAACAAAAACAAAAAAACTATCAACAGAGTAAACAGACAACCTACAGAATGAGAGAAAATATTCACAAACTATGCATCTGACAAAGTTCTAATATCCAGAATCTATAAAAAACTTAACTCTAAAAGCAAAAAACAATCTCTTTAAAAAGTGGGCAAAGGACATGAACAGACACTTCTCAAAAGATGACATACAAGTGGCCAACAAACATGAAAAAATGCTCCACATAACTATTAGAGAAATGCAAATCAAACCACAATGAGATACCATCTGAACTAAAAACAGAACTACCATTTGACCCAGCAATCCCATTACTGGGTATATACCCAAAGGAAAATAAATCATTCAACCAAAAGACACACACACTTGTGTGTTTGTCACAGCCCTATTCATAATAGCAAAGACATGGAATCAATCTAGATGCCCATCAGTGGAGGATTCGATAATGAAAACGTGGCACATATACACCATGGAATATTATGCAGCCACAAAAAAGAATGAAATCATGTCCTTTACAGCAACATGGAAGCAGATGAAGGTCATTATCCTAAGTGAATTAAGACAGGAACAGAAAACCAAATACTGCATGTTCTCACTTATAAGTGGGAGCTAAACACTGAGTACACATATGGGAAAATGGACACTGGTGACTACTAGAGAGGGGAGGAAGGGAGGGATGGGGGAGAGACTTGAAAAACTACCTATTGGGAACTATGCCCATGACCTGGGTAGCAGGGTCATTTCTACCCCAAACCTCAGCATCATACAATATATCCATGTAATAAACCTGCATATGTACCCTCGAACCTAAAGTCAAATTAACTTTTTTAAAAAGAAGTAATAAGATTAATTAAAGTCTTTCCACTCCAGTCACTGACATTTCTACTGTCATTTCACAGAGTTTAGAAAATATGGTCTGTTGGGCACAGTGACTCATGCCTGTAATCCTAGAAGTTTGGGAGGCAAAGGCAGGTGGATTATAAGGTCAAAAGTTTGAGACCAGCCTGGCTAACATGGTAAAACCCCATCTCTACTAAGAACACAAAATTAGTCGAGCGTGGTGGCACAAGCCTGTAATCCCAGCTACTTGGGAGGCTGTATAAAAAACTTAGCCAGGTGTGGCAGTGCATGGCGACGTCCCAGTGACTTGGGAGGCTAAGATGGGTGGATCACTTGGGCCCAGGAGGTCAAGGCTACAGTGAGCCATGATGGTGCTACTGTACTTTAGCCCGGGTGACAGAGCAAGACCATGTCTCACAAAAAAAAAAATTGAATAAACATTTCTCCAAAGAAGATACACAGATGTCAATAAGCATATGAAAACATGCTCGGTATGATTAATTATTAGGGAAATGCTAATCGAAACCACAATGAGATATCACTTCACACCTATTAGAATGGCTATTACCAAAAAAAGATAAAACACACACAAAATAACAAGTATTGGCAAGCATGTGGAGAGACTGGAACCCTCATACATTGCTGGGGAGAATGGAAAATGGTACAGCCACCGTGGAAAACAGTGGAGGTTCATGGATAAATTAAGCATAGAACTGCCACCTGATCCAGCAACTCTACTTTTGGGTATATACTTCTTACTTAAGAGGAAGTGTTGTGACTTTTGGGTGTAGGAATTGAAAGTCAAGGCCTGGATATTTGTACACCAATGTTCATAGCAGCATTATTCACAATACCCAACAGGTGAAAACAATCCAAATGTCCATTCATGGTATATACATACTATGGAATATTACTCACCTAAAAAGGAGTGAAATTCTGACACATGCTACAACATGAATGAACCCTGAAGACATTATGCTAAGTGAAATAAGCCAGTCACAAAAGGACAAATATTGTGTGATTCTACTTAGGTGAAGTAGTCAAATTCAGAGAGACAAAGGGTAGAATGGTGCTTGCCAGGACCTGGGGAAATAAGGAAATGGGGAGTTACTGTTTAATTGGTGTAGTGTTTCAGTTCCAGAAGATGAAAAAATTATGGGGATAGATGATGGTAATGAGTGTTCAATAATGTGAATATACTTAATGCCACTGAACAATACATTTAAAAATGGCTGGCCAGGCATGGTGGCTCACGCCTGTAATCCCAGCACTGTGGGAGGCCGAGGCAGGCAGATCATGAGGTCAGGAGATCAAGACCATCCTGGCCAATATGACCGTCTTTACTAAAAATACAAAAATTAGCTGGGTGTGGTGGCAAGCTCCTATACTCCCAGCTATTTGGGAGACTAAGGCAGGAGAATCACTTGAACCAGGGAGGTAGAAGTTACAGTGAGCCGAGATCACGCCACTGCACTCCAGCCTGGCCTCAGACTCCATCCCCAAAACAAAAACAAACAAATTTTTTAAAATGGCTAAAATGGTAAGTTTTATGTTATATATATTTTACCACAATATGAAAAGACTGCTATTCTCTCTTCCCTAATAATTCCAATTTTGAGACTGTATCCTAAGGAAATAGAAAAAGCCAAGATTCAGCTGTAAGCATAAAAACCATCTAAATATCTAGCAAAAGGGGAAAGTTTAAAGTAAGCCATGCAACTACTCATGGATTGAGCACTGTGCAACATCTAAAGTGTTACTAAAGTATTTTATTGAGGTGGAAAATGCTCTTGACCAGGTGCGGTGGCTCACACCTAGCACTTTGGGTAGCCAAGGCTGGTGGATTGCTTGAGCCCAAGAGTTCAAGACCAGCCTGGGCAATATGGTGAGATCCCCATCTCTACAAAAAATAGAAAAATTAGCCAAGCATGATAGCACACACCTGTAGTCCCAGCTGCTTGAGAGGCTGAGGTGAGAGGATCGTATGAGCCCAGAAGGTCAAGACTACAGTGAGCCATGATTGAGCCACTTAACTCCAGCCTAAGCAACAGAGTGAGACCCCAGTCTCAAAAAACAGAAAGCCAACATGCTCTCAAATGTCAAGCTGAGTAGAGAAGACACGACACAAACCAGTGTGAAAATAAAAATTAAGTAATAATATTCAAAAATAAATACCTCAAAATATTTTTAAATGTTTTAAAATTACGGCGACTTTTATTTTCATTAAATTTGTTTTTTCTTAATTTTCTTTAATAAGCATATACTTTTTTCCAGAGGGGAAAAAAAGTTTAGTTACATATAAGGCCTTAAAAGAATAAAGAGAAAAAGCCCTAAACCACATGATGGGTTTCATAAGGAAAGTGAAGATGTGAAGGGCAATTAGAAATTCCCTAAGGGGAGGGCTATCAAACAGAAATTGGTCTCCAAACAGAAGTCACAGAAATTTTGCGATAGGTCTGTGGAAATAAGAGAAATCATGATCCTTTCCACTTATATGAATAGAAAACAGATTTTCCTGTCGCTGCTAGACTTAACCGTCCTAACCATATATCAGAGCCAAAGTTGCGTTGGTGGGGGAGGTCTCGAAAACCCACATAAAGGGGCTGGAGTGTTTTCAGAAGACAATCAAAAGCCAAAGTCAGCTTTTGTGGCACGTTTCAGGCATCATCCAGGGAGCAGAAGGAAGCAGTGTCCCAGACAGAGAACCCAAGGAGTAAATGTCTGCTTTAACAAAGGCCTTGGTCGGGCGCACTGGTGCACGCCTGTAGTCCCAGCTACTCGGGAGGCTGAGGCAGGAGAACTGCTTGAATGATGGAGGCGGAGGTTGCCGTGAGCCAAGACTGCGTCACTGCACTCCAGCCTGGCGACAGAGCAACACTCTGTCTCAAAAAAAAAAAAAAAAGGCCTCAACGGCTGCCATTTGTATCTGTGTCAAGAAAGTAAACAAACAGAACCTTTTTTAGGGCACAGATTCCGGTACACACCCACACCCACGTGCATTGCTCCGCGTGCCCCACAGCCTCCCTGAGTTCTTCATGCTCAGCCCAGGGAGATGAAATAGTGCCACTGTAGTCATAATTGCAGCTTCTTCCTTATGCCAGAGAGATCTCAGGAGGGCTTCCTGGGCCCAAAAGTGTATCACGGTGAGATGGGAACTGGCCCAACCCCTCACAGGGCAAGATACTGTTTCCTGGGGTCTTTTTACTTTTTTTATTTTTCTTTTTCTTCTGACTTTAGAATTTAAAAAACATTTTAGACTTACACACAACCTGTCCTGCAGTTACATCCCCTGAGATCTGATGGTTGTAAGATCTACTAGGGAACTGGGGGAGGTGGGGGTGGGGGGAAGGTGGGAAGCGTGTTCATGTTTGGTTCTGCTTTGTTTTGTTTTTTTAGAGAAGGGGTCTCACCATTTTGGACTCAAACTCCTGGGCTCAAGCAATCCTCGACCTCAGCCTCCTGGGTAGTTCAGACTGTAGGCACAGGCTGCGATGCCTGGCTCTATTTGAAAAGAAATTTTTTTTTTTTAATGTGAAAGCAGCCCCACAGGTCAAACAGCAATACAGGGAATGAACAAATGACTTTTTTTTTCCTTTTTTTGAGACAGAGTCTCGCTCTGTCACCCAGGCTGGAGTGCAGTGGCCCCATCTTGGCTCACTGCAACCTCCACCTCCTGGGTTCAGGCCATTCTCCCCCCTCAGCCTCCTGAATAGCTGGGATTGCAGGGACATGCCACCACACCCAGCTAATTTTTGTATGTTTAGTAGAGACAGGGTTTCACCACCTTGGCCAGGATGGTCTTGATCTCCTGACCTCGTGATCCGCCCACATCAGCCTCCCAAAGTGCTGGGATTACAGGCATGAGTCACCACGCCCAGCCACAAATGACTTTTTTTAAAGTTAGTAATTTAGTTGTGAAACTAAGTCCAAGTCTCCACAGCAGATCTTGAACCAGACAGATTCACTGGTTCAACAAACAAATTGAGGATCTGCTATGGGCCAAGAATACAGTACCTGCTGAGCCTCACTTGAGGGAGGTAGGATGGTCCAGTGTGGAAGAGACAAAGTTTATCTATCCCAGCACCTCCAAGAACATCCAGGGCTCCAGTGAGGGAACAATGGGAGGTTGATACATGCAGCAAAGATGAAGGACCCCCTTTTCACTTGGATGACCAGAGACACCATCATGGGAGCATCAGAGCTGTGTTTAGAATCACAAGAATTTCAATAAGCAAAGCCGCGAAGAGAGAGCAATGCGGAGAGAGGAATCTGAGGAAAACCAAGAGAAATGAGACAGCTTCTGGTCTTTTTACCTAGGTCATCTCACCTCTAGCTGACATCTGGCCAAGAGACTCCAGGAACTGGGTTGTCTTTCCTTTGTCCTGAAAGCTGAAGGCAGTGAAGCAAAGAAGGGCATGGGAAGGACTATTCGGACGCAGAGGTCAGAAAGAAGGAAGAATTGCTGATGACTTCTTGACTCATTGGCCTTAGAGCTGCCCTGTCAGCCCATCCCAGTCACTGTCCCTCTAACCTGCTGGCTTTTTTTTTTTCAGTCTTGGGGATTAGGTGACAAGAAACAGACAATTAGGGGAATGACATCGGATATGAGCATTTTCAAACTAAATGTCAGTTAGTTTCCCTGTCATCATCATAGTCCAGAAATCCGTGCTGATATCTGCAAATGGATAAAGGACACCAGGGGCCAGTCATGGTGACTCACACCTGTAATCCCAGCACTTTGGGAGGCCAAGGTATGAGGATAACTTGAGGCCAGGAGTTCAAGACCAGCTTGGCCAACGTGGTGAAACTATTTCTCCGAATAGTCCTTCCCATGCCCTTCCCTGCTTCACTCTCTTTAGCTTTCAGGCCAAAGGAAAGACGACCCAGCTCCTGGAGTCTCCTGGCCAGAATGTCAGCTAGAGGTGAGATGACCCATGTAAAAAGACCAGAAGCTATCTCATTTCTCTTGATTTTCCTCAGATTCCTCTCTGTGCATTGCTTTCTCCTTATTGCTTTGCTTACTGAAATAAAGACTGGAAATAAGACTGAAATAAAGATTTGAAATAAGACTGAAATAAGACTTGAAATAAGACTGTCTGAAAAGGCAGACTCTACAAAAAAATACAAAAAGCTGGGCATGGTGGCACATGCCTGTAATCCCAGCTACTCAGGAGGCTGAGGCACGACAATCACTTGAACCCAGGAGGCAGAAGTTACACAGTGAGTGGAGATCATACCACTGCACCACTGCACTCCAGCCTGGGCAACAGAGTGAGACTCTGTCTCAAAAATTAATTAATTAATTAATTAATTAAAAAATAACACCAGGGAGCCAACTCAGAGAGCTAGGGAACAGAAGCTGCCGCTGTCATCTTGTGAAATGAGTATAGGTACCCTAGTGTGTGGCCACAAGCTAGAAAGGAACCATTACACCTTGCAGTTTTCTCTGACACTTGCCAAACCACCCAACAATGAGCCACCTTCCTGGTTAACCACAGGGAGGGCTGTGGGTGGGGCAGTCACAGGATCAGACTCTGGCTCCAAGTCAGCCTTGGGGAAACGTTGCTCCTTCTGGGAAATCCCTCTTGGCCTGGCCACATCTGCTGCATCTACCTATCAATAGGCAATGCCTGGCCCAACTCAGAGCTGCCAGTCCTCTGGTCATGCCAGGTTTGCTGCAGAGAGGAGAGAAGAAAAAGGAGGAAGGCATTGTACAGTGCCTTAGAGTTCTCTGATAAAGAATGATTTACATAAATCTGGTCACGTCCACACTATAGAACATTGTGTGTTAAACAGAATGAAGGTACTCTACGGTGCTGACAAGGGAGGACCTCCATAATATGGCATTAGGTGAAAAAAGCAAGAAAGCAAGGTGCAGGGCAGACACGGGACAATGAGCCCATAGGTTTACACAAAGTATACATATATTCTTGCAAATACATAGGATGCTCTGGAATGCGATATTAAATAGAAGTAACTGTCTTATTTCTGGGGATGGGAGGGATAGAGGAAGTTTCATTTTCACTTTTTGCCTTTCGTACTACTTGCATAATTTTTAAAATAGTTAGGACCTTTTCTAAATTATATGATGAATGAGGCCAAGAAAAACTATTATAAATATGTCTCTATGCTAACATGCTAAAAACAAAAACCGTCTTCTCACTTTTATCTCTCTAGCCTTCTCACTTGTATCCTTCTAGCCTAATCCACATTTCTGTATTAATACCACATCTTGGCAGGCATAATAGGTACTGCTTCTATACAATGGGGATTAAGCTTCATAGTGAAAAAAAAATTGAAGGTGAGCAGATGTACAAGTTTGATTTATGGAGACAGAAAAACGTGTAAGCATTGAATACATAGATGGCTGATACACTCATATTTTACCCAAAAGCCTTTGTAGTGGACCTCTATTGGTCTGGCCTGGCCAGCATCCCTTCCCTCTTTGTCTAGAAACAACAGAAGTACCCTCATCTGACTCCATAGGATCCCGGAGGGGTTGTCTATCATGGTGCCCCAAATCTCCCTCTGTCAAAGAGATGGGCCCACACACTGGCTGGCCCCCTGGAGTACCCTGTTCTCCAAGCCACAGTTATGAGCTGAGGAATAGACAAGTGTCCTAAGCTGGACCAATGTGAATCTTCCCTAAGATCTGACACACAGGTACTAAAAGGGAAATGTTGTCTCTCTTCCTGTAGGATCTTGAGCTATATACATGAAGGCTTGAATAAAGTCAGGCAGAAGTAAACAGAATTGGAAAATGGAGGGAAGGATAGAGCTGATAACATCACTGAATTCCTGACTCAGCCACGTTTGACGCCATAATCACCCACTTGGATTTCTCATTTGTATGAGTCAATAAATTCCCCTTTGTGGCTTAAGCTGGATTTTGTTGGTTTTCTTTCCCTTGCAACCTAAAGGGTCCTACCTAGCTAGTTAATATCATCATTTTCTCACTGGAGATTTAAAAACCCATTCAATGATTGTGAATATCAGCCACAGTTAAGACCCAAAATTAAAGTTTATATTTTAATATTCCAAATATTAGTGTAAAGTAGGATATCCTATTTATTCTTCAGGAAAAGGAGGTACAAGGAATCTGTTATATGGAATTTACCTCAAGGTCATACAATTTATCTGAAGCCAAGTCCAAAATAAAAATAATTTCCTAGACCTTTCCTTCTAAAAAAGAAATGCTTTATTCTATGTCAAAGTCAAGTCAGGAGATATCTGCAAAATCTGCTAGGGCAAGGAAAAGGGAGATGAACTTGTCCTAATCATGTTGTAATCTGAGAGAGCAAGGATCAAAACAAACCAACTTCAAATTCCTCACATTTCCAACCAGCTGAGCTTTATCAAACTAACCTTGCTGAGTTCTTATCCAAAAAGAATATAAAAATTATCCAGGCACGGTGGCATGCACCTGTAGCTCCAGCTACTTGGGAGGCTGAGGGGGCAGGATCATTAGAGCCCAGGAGGTCAAGGATGCAGTGAGCCATGACTGTGGGTGACAGAATGAGACCCTATAGCAAAAATAAAATAAAGATTCTCAGCAACTCTGGGTCTGTATAACATGTCTAGAATCCAAGTGTTTTAACTATACTTATCTACTAAACAATTAGATAAAAGACTCTAAAGCTCTCATCATGTTTATCTAAAACATTATTTTATACTGTGAATGAAAGGCCTCATAAAGAGAATTCACAGTCTTACAACTCAATAGTGAAAAACAAAGAAACTAATTTAAAAATGGGCAAAGGACCTGAACAGGCATTTCTCTGAAGAAGACATAAAAATGGCCAACAGATATATGGGAAGGTGCTCCACATCACCAGCCATCAGGGGAATACAAATTAAAACCACTATAAGATAACATCTCATTCCTGTTAGAATGGCTATTATCAAAAAGTCAAGGCTGAGTGCAGTGGCTCATGCCTGTAATCCCAGCACTTTGGGAGGCTGAGGTGGGTGGATCACTTGATGCCAGGAGTTTGAGACCAGCCTGGCCTACATGGTGAAACCTCATCTCTACCAAAAATATAAAAATTAGCCAGGCATGGCGGTGCATGTCTGTAATCCCAGCTACTCAGGAGGCTGAGGCAGGAGAATTGCTTGAACGTGGGAGGCAGAGGTTGGAGTGAGCCAAGACTGTGCCACTGCACTCCAGCCTGGGTGACAGAGAGAGGCCCTGTCTCATTAAAAAAAAAAAAAGTCAAGAGATAAAAAATTCTGGCAAGGGTGTGGAGAAAAGGGAAACTTAGTACACTGATGGTGGAGATGTAGTTGGTATAGCCATTATAGAAAACAGTATGGAGGTTCCTTAAAAAATTAGAAATAAGTTGGGTGGGGTAGTTCACGCCTGTAATCCCAACAGTTTGGGAGGCTGACACAGGCAGATCACCTGAGGTCGGAAGTTCAAGATCAGTCTGACCAACATGAATAAACCCCATATCCACTAAAAATAAAAAAATAGCCAGGCATGGTGGCACATGCCTGTAATCCCAGCTACTCGGGAGGCTGAGACAGGAGAATTGCTTAAATCCAGGAGGCAGAAGTTGCAGTGAGCCAAGATTGCACCATTGCACCCCAGACTGGGCAAAAACAGCAAAACTTTGTCTCAAAAAAAAAATAAACAAGGCCGGGCGCGGTGGCTCAAGCCTGTAATCCCAGCACTTTGGGAGGCCGAGGCAGGTGGATCACGAGGTCAAGAGATCGAGACCATCCTGGTCAACATGGTGAAACCCCGTCTCTACTAAAAATACAAAAAATTAGCTGGGCATGGTGGCACGTGCCTGTAATCCCAGCTACTCAGGAGGCTGAGGCAGGAGAATTGCTTGAACCCAGGAGGCGGAGGTTGCGGTAAGCCGAGATCGCGCCATTGCATTCCAGCCTGGGTAACAAGAGCGAAACTCCGTCTCTAAATAAATAAATAAATAAATAAATAAATAATAGAACAACCAAATGACCCTGCAATCCCTCTTTTGGATATACGCCCAAAAGAGATGAAATCACCACCATATAAAGACATCTGCACTACTATATTTGTTGCAGCATCATTCACAATAGCCAAAACATGGAAACAACCCTAGCATCCACTGCTTGATGAATGGATAAAGAAAATGTGGTATGTAGATATAACGGAATACTATTCAGCCTTTAAAAAGGAGATCCTGCCACTTGTCACAACATGGAGGGACCTGGAGGACCTTATGCTAAGTAAAATAAGCCAGATGTAGAAAGAAAAATATTGCATGCTCTCACTTAAATGTAGAATCTGGAAGAAAAAAAAAAAGGTCAACTATACAGAGATAGAGAATAAAATGATGGTTACCATGCATGTTGGGTGGGATGGGGGAAATGGGGAGATGTAGGTCAAAGGATACAAAGTATTAGATATGCTCACAGCCTGTGATCTCAGCATTTGGGGAGACCAGGGTGGGAGGACCACCTAAGCCCAGTAATTCAAGACACAGCGAGACTCCATCTCTACAAAAAATATAAAAATTAGCCGTGTGTGGTAGCACAAGCTTATAGTCTCACATACTCAGGAGGCTAAGGTGGAAGGATCGCTTGAGCCCAGAAGTCAAGGCTACAGTGAGCTGTATTCACACCACTGCACTCCATCCTGAGCTACAGAGCAAGACCAAATCTGAAAAAAAAAAAAAAAAAAGTAGCAGATTTGGTGAATGAACAAGTCTAGAAATCTAAAGTACAACATGAGGGTTATAGGTATTAAAATTGTATTGATTCTACATTTTTGTCAAATAAGTAATTTTAGCTATTGTCATCAAAACAGTAACTGTGAGATAAAAGATATACTAATCTGCTTCACTATAGTAACTGTTTTACTATCTATAGTTATCCCTTAACATCATGTTGTAAACCTCAAATATATACAAAAATATTTATTGAAAAAATAAAAATAAGATTTTAAAGAGTTAAAAAGAAAAACATTGAATTCACAAAAAGTTCTGGTTTCTCAATGACAAACAGAATAAAAGTCTAATGAGTAAGGCAAAAACTCAATGTAAAATTAAACTCCTTGTAGCAGAATGGTAGACAAGAAAGGAAATTCTTAAAGGAATCTTTTCAGTGCAAATGGTAGAACTAGAAAGGGAGGATAAGAACTCTGTACGTGGAGTTGAGATTTCCTCTGCAGCTGGGCATTTGGCACAGCCAGCTTTCTAAGAAGTGTGTCCCTATTCAGAAATTCTATAATCACAGCTAGTAAAGGCCAATTCACCTTAACAGTTGGCAGTAAAGAAAAAATGTGCAATCAGATAATAGGTAACAAAAAATTTCGATATGGGCCAAGTGCAGTGGCTCACACCTGTAATCCCAGCATTTGGGGAGGTGGAGGTGGGAGAACCGCAGCAGCCCAGGAGTTTGAGACCAGCTTGGGCTACTGTGGTGAGAGCCCGTCTCTACAAAAAGTTTTAAAATTCCAGGCATGGTGGCACACACCTGTGGTCCCAGCTACTCAAGAGGCTGAAGCAGGAGGACTGCTTGAACCTAGAGCTTGAGGCTGCAGTGAGCTGTGTTTGTGCCACTGCAGTCCAGCCTGGATGACAGAGCAAGACTGTCTCAAACAAATAAAAACATCCAATGTGAAGCCTGTGCCACCTCATGCAGCTGAGGCATGAGCCTGGGTGGGACACCACCTAGAGTCTCTGAGCCTCAGCTTCCTCACTTGCAAATGAATGGACTGATAGACGGTCTCTGAGGTCCTTTATAAATGTACACACAGTACAGCTTGTAGTTTCTCACTCTGAGCCTAAGAGATTTACACTTTTTTTTTTCTTTAGACAGAGTCTCACTCTGTCGCCCAGGCTGGAGTGCAGTGGTGTGATCTCAGCTCACTGCAACTTCTGCCTCCTGGGTTCAAGCGATTCTTCTCCCTCAGCCTCCTGAGCAGCTGGGATTACAGGCACCTGCCACCATGCCTGGCTAATTTTTGTATTTTTAGTAGAGAAGGGGTTTCCCTGTGTTGGCCAGGCTGGTCTGAAACTCCTGACCTCAGGTGATCCACCTGCCTCGGCCTCCCAAAGTGCCGGCTGGGATTACAAGTGTGAGCCACCTCACCTGGCCAAGATTTACACACTTTAAAAGGTAGGGCAGAGAAGCTGGGCGGAATGGTTCACGCCTGTAATCTAAGCACTTTGGGAGGCTGAGAAGGGTGGATCACTTGAGGTCAGGACTTTGAGACCAGCCTGGCAACCATGGCGAAACCCTGTCTCTACTAAAAATACAAAAATTAGCCGGTCGCAGTGGTAGGCGCCTGTAATCCCAGCTACTCAGGAGGCTGAGGCAGAATGAGGCAGGAGGACGGATCACCCAATTTGGGGATGGGGATGCATTTGAAGGAAGATAGCCATATATTTGTGTTCTGGAAGGAATCAAAAGAAAATATTAACAGTGGCTGCCTGGTCTGAAAGGGGAAGAGGCTTCTGTACTGTTTGAATTTTCTACCATGTGCACTGACTATTTTTCTATTTTTAAAGCTAGTTAATTTTTTAAAAAATAAAACTAAATAACCATTTAAGCAAGGTGGAGGGGAGTGGGGTTCACGGTGCTCTGAGCTCTGGTGTCACAAGGAAAGAGAGTACACATTCCCACCTAAGCACTAAGCAACAATGGAAAGTCAAATGTTGGAGGAGGAAGGAAGGCCAAAAAAAAATTTTTTTAATAAAATTAAAACCTGTATGCAGGTATAAAGAAAATGAAAGGAATGCAACGAAGGCATTGGAGTAGCGCTTTCCACCATCAAATTACTAGTCAGAATGAGCGCAGCCCGGCGCGAGGACCACCTGCTTCCCTGACCGCGACTGGACCCCTCCCCCGCCCACTCCTGGGGACCGCTGGTCCGTGCCGTCTGTGGGCGACCAAGTGCGGGCGCCTAACTCCCGGCAGCCGGGCGGCGGTCCGCGCCTTCCCGAGGGTGGTGCAGGTCAGCCCAGCGGGCGGCCAGCTCCCAGCCCCGGGACGCGCGGTCGTGTGTGCGGACTTGGCTGCGGTGTGGAAGAGCTCTTGGTGGGTCGCGGCCCCGTAGACCCCGGCTCGGCTGTAGTTGCACCCCGGGCTCCACGCGGCTGCCAACCCGCCCCGCCCCGCCCGGCCCGCATTCCTAAGGCCACAGTGCGACCCAGCGGACCGCGGGGAAACTGCGCCGGACCACGGCCCGCCACCGCCCGCGCACTCACCTGCAGCCTCCTTCCGCCTTCCTCCTTCCTCCTTCCTGAATGGAGACAGCTGATCTGTTTGCCAAGACAATGTTGCTAAACCTGACCCTTCTCTCGCGCTGTAGAAGAAAATCGACAGTGCTGGAAAGTTCTGGTGGAGGGACTTGGAGGGGTAAAATTCAGAATTCCAGACATCTGGTAATTTATGAAGCCAAGGAAGTTTAGTTTCTATCTGACGAATGACTCCAATGATTTAATAAAATCTACAGACACTAGAATTATAAATAGGCTTGACCAAAATGCCACCTCCTTTGTGACGCTGGCCTCTGGCTAAGTGGAAATGTCTCCTGGCTCGCTGGCTTTCATGGCCATTGTAACAGTCTCTCAGCTCTCACCGTGTTCCCTGTGAATTGCATCTGCGTATCGTTCCTTCTAAAAAACCCTACAACTCCCGGAACCAGAAACCATATCTTCTCATCTGTGTTAGGAATAGCCACAAAGACAGAAACCCTGCAGAAGTTAAGAATAGTAAAGAAAAAAGAAGCAAAGTCACAGCAGCAACACTTACTCCCCAATTTTATTTGTGATTTAAGAAGTTTATTGGTCTAGGCATGGTAGCTCACGCCTGTAATCCCAGCACTTTTAGTGGCCGAGGTGGGCAGGTCACCTGAGGTCAGGAATTCGAGACCATCCTGGCCAATATGATGAAACCCCATCTCTTCTAAAAATATAAAAATTAGCCAGGTGTGCTAGTGGGCGCCTGTAATCCCAGCTGCTCAGGAGGCTGAGGCACGAGAATAGTTTGAACCCAGGAGGCGGAGATTGCAGTGAGCTGAGATCCCACCACTGCACTCCAGCCTGGGTGACAGAGTGAGACTCTGTCTCAAAAAATAAATAAATAAATAAAAGTTATTAAACACCAAATAGCCCTATATTATGGTAAACCGGTAAACCTTGATTCAGTAGACCAGCATTTTTCAATGGATGCCCCCTGCATCTCAGTTTCAGGCCACATTAATACTATACAACTTGAACATCAGGGCACCCTGAATATACAGTGATCCCACATATTTCAAGAGAAAAGTTCCTCAAAAAAAAAAAGTTGCAGTTTTGGGAATTTTTTTTAGCCAACTTGAGAACATAAATGTTTAGGATATAGATAAGAGTTAAATATCCATGTGTAGGATTGTATTTATTCATTTACTTACACATAAAAGTTCAAATCACACACATGAAATAATACATTGATTTTGAAATAATGCTTTTTTTCTATTCTGACATGCTATGAAGCAATTTTATTTAAACTCTTACCTGAGTTTTTCAATATCTTAGTCAGAAAGAAGAGGTGCATCTTAGGGCATCTAACACAGTCATTTTTATTTACATACAGTATTTTTTGAACCTATGTGTGAGCTATCACCAGATATTTAATACCAAGCCATAATTTGATAAATTCAGAGTTTTAAAGATGTATCCTGTAGGTATAGATTTGTGATCTCTTCAACATATTCACTAACTGTATTGCTCATCATTGCTGATTTACACCAGCACCGTGAGTAGTCACATGGGGAGGTCAGGTCCTGCATCAATCAGTAAGGGTCTAGCTACAGCCCCTGGTTAGTTTAAGCAAGGGATCTGCAACAGGGTGTCATATAACTTCCAGAATCACTGAACTGGAGGTAGTAGGGGAGGGTTTGGCAAGAAACAGACTCTAGACTAAGCTTCCAGTAATAATTCCCAAGTCACACCAGAGAACTGGCTAGAGAACAAAAAGCCCCAAGCCAAATCTGGCTCTGCTGCTATGGTGACCCCATGTGAAATGGTGCCACCTCTGCTACAATCAAGAAGCTGCCAGCCAAGTTTGCTGGTGCTGCATATCACCTCTGCTACCAATCACAAACAAAAATCGATGCTTCCTTCCAAAGGCAAGATTTATATAAGCAAGTGCATCTGAGTGTCAGAACCTAAAGTACATACAAAATTCTCACTGCAAGAGGGTCTGGGAAAGATTGTTTTTAGCTTTCCAGGTTCTTCAATATAAGAAGACAGATTCTTTTATATGTGTGTGTGTGTGTGTGTATATATATATATGTATATATACCCAATTTTCTTTCTTTTTTTTTTTTTTTTCTTAATTTTTTTTTTTTTTTTTTTTTTTCTTTTTTCTTTTTCATGTATATATAGAGAGAGAGAGAGACTGGGTCTCACTGTATTGCCCAGGGTTGTAGGGCTGTTGGGCCCCACAGGGTTGTGGGTGTCCCTTATGCTGTGCTAAAGTGCAGGATCTGACAAGCAAAGAGACAGGACACTGAAGAATTGGAGAAGAGCATCTGGACTCAGGGGGCCACGCCACCTATGAGCAGGGACAGGCGAGGCCCCAGAAGTGTCCGTATTTATTAGGTACAAGCAGGGGTAAGAGTCATAAGTGAGGCCATCATCTATAGGCTTAGTGATAGGGCATACATAATCACATGAGTCACAAGCAGGGGAGCCATCCCATTATGTCACCTGGGCCATGCGCAGTAGGGGGCCGTGCCGTGTGCAGTAGTAGAGTGTTGTGTACAGAAAAGGGGTCCACCCCCATTAGGTCACCAAGGCAGGGAGGTAGGCTGTATGCAAGGAGGTGGACTGTGTGCAACAGGTGTCGTGTGCAACACTTCTTATCTGGGGGCTGGAGACTTCAAAGGGTTTCTAATTGATACTATAAGCCAACGCAGTGTGAGCTGACAGACTTGTGTCTTCTCTTAAGATATTTATGGGGCCGGGCGCGGTGGCTCACGCTTGTAATCCCAGCACTTTGGGAGGCCGAGGCGGGTGGATCACAAGGTCAAGAGATCGAGACCATCCTGGTCAACATGGTGAAACCCCGCCTCTACTAAAACTACAAAAAATTAGCTGGGCATGGTGGCGCGTGCCTGTAATCCCAGCTACTCAGGAGGCTGAGGCAGGAGAATTGCTTGAACCCAGGAGGCGGAG
>NW_016107425.1:2151210-2163533 GCF_001604975.1 Cebus imitator | reverse complement strand
TTTATGGGAGGATGATTTGAGCTAGCACAGAAGCAAGAAAAGACTGACAGGATGTACAGCCCCCGTGACTGGTCACACCAGAGGGGTTCTTCTCCCTCAGTTATTTGCAGGATCTCAGGGCTGAGGCCTACTTTCCACAGGAACTGGATGCAAGTTACTGCAACTCCTTAATTAGGAGGAGAGGCTCTTGCTCCAAGCCTGCCATACAGCGTATGCCCTTTCAGGCAGGGACTCCACCGCCTGGGTCTTTGGTTCTCATCCTGGTCTGGCTGTTTTCCCATGTACTGCTTCTGTTCTGTGACTGCTCTAGGCATTCCTCCTACTACAAACTACTATATGGTCATATAGAAGGATTCTATACATCAGCACTAAATGTGTCAGTACAGCTCTGACTACAATACCTATATGATTATATAGAAAGATTATATGGAACTAAGTATGATTATATATATAAGTTAGATATAGTAAGCACTGTGTTATATGATTATATAGAAAGATTATATTGGACTAAGTATGATTTTATATATAAGCTAGATATAAGTAAGAAGTGAGTTATACTTCAGGCACTAATTGTGCCTGGGATCTGCATAGTTCTCCTTCCTTGGTGCCCGTGGGGGGTGTTACCCACACAGGCTGGTCTCAAACTCCTGGCCTCAAGCAGTCCTCCCACCTTGGCCTCCCAAAGTGCTGGGATAACAGGTACGAGCCACGGCGCCTGGCCTAAGACAGCTGAAGAAAGTTAGACTACATGGTGAGTAAGGTAGTCCACCGCAACTGCCTCATACTCACAAGAATAGTTACGAATTTTGTGCTGAATGTATCTTCCCCCTCCTTTTTGTAAACCAATTCCATCAGATAACCTTTATCATCAACTAAAACTAGTATTGACTGAAGCAGTTTCAGTATTATGCTTTTCCCATACAGTACCTTAGTTGTTTGAAAGTAGTAATCGAGAAAATGCCCTGAAATATGAGACCTTGGAAGCCCTTGAATATTAGGATACTCCATCTTTTCTGAGAGATAATTTGGAAGGAAAAAAAAACCTTGCCTCATATTTGAGTATATACAGTAGTTATTCCATGAAAAGGTTTTTTTTTTTAATATCTTTATGGGCAAATGTGTCTGTTTCATAGGCTTGCCTAACAAATTGCCATAAAATGGGTGATTTAAAACAACAGAAATGTATCCCTCAGGGTCTGGAGGCCAGAAGCCTGAAATCAAGGTATTAGTAGCGCTCATTTCCTTCTAGGGGCCTGGCTTCCAGCTTCTGGTGGCTGTCAATATTCCATGGCTGCCTCGGCTTATGGCCCCACCACTCCAACTTCAGCTTCTGCCTTATAGTATCTCTCTTTTCTGTGCCTGTCTTCTTCTCTTCTGTCTCAGATTCTCCTGCCTTTCTCTTCTATGGACACTTATCATTGGATTTAGGGCCCACTTGAATAATAAAGGATGATCTCAAGATCCTTCACTTAATTACATATGCAAGGATCCTTTTACCAAATAAGGTAACAGCCACAAGTTCCAGGGATTTGACATGGGTGTATTTTGACAGGACCACCATTCAACCCGCTACAGCAAGAAAGTTTAGGAAACTCTGGGCTAAACAAATTAAACTGGTTTTGGTTTCTTGGCTGCAGGACTTTGCAAAGCCTTTAACATACTAAATATGCGTTGTGAATCTCCAAGAGTGAGATACGCTATTCAGTGATTCCCAAATTTATTCAACCATGAAATCCTATTTGCAGAAGCAATATTCCACAGAACACACTCTGGCATAGACTTATCATTTACCTGCTGCACAAGTCCTCAGAAAGAATGTCAATAAGTATCAGAGAAGCCAAAATAAGTGACTAAACAGTCGAAGGTTCTCAAGGATTCAGTAAGAGTAACTATTCTAAGCTGTAACCATGCAACACTGCTAAAGATCGTCACAGCCATAAAACTATAACATGAAATAAATATTTATGTCCAGTTACTACGCTGCTTCCTGTATTTGTCCATTTTCACACAGCCGATAAAGACATACCCGAGATTGGGAAGAAAAAGAGGTTTAATAGGATTTACTGTTCCACATGGCTGGAGAGACCTCAGAATCAGGGCAGGAGGTGAAAAGCCATTCTTTTTTTTTTTTTTTTTTTTTTTTTTTTTTTGAGACAAAGTTTTGCTCTTGTTGCCCAGGCTGGAGTGCAATGGTCTGATCTCAGCTCGCCGCAACCTCTATCTCCCGATTCAAGCAATTCTCCTGCCTCAGCCTCCCAAGAAGCTGTGATTACAGGCATGTGCCACCACACCCAGCTAATTTTTTTGTATTTTTAGTAGAGATATGGCTTCTCCACATTGGTCAGGCTGGTCTTGAACTCCTGACTTCAGGTGATCTGCCCACCTCAGATCACCTGAGTGCTGGGATTATAGGCGTGACCCACCACACCCAGCTGAAAGGCACTTCTTACATGGCAGTGGCAAGAGAAAAATGAGGAAGAAGCAAAAGTGGAAACCCCTGATGTACCCATCAGATTTCATGAGACTTACTATCACAAGAATAGCATGGGAAAAATTGGCCCCTATGATTCAGTTAACTCCCCCTGGGTCCCTCCCACAACACGTGAAAATTCTGGGAGATAAAATTCAAGCTAAGATTTGGGTGGGGACATAGCCAAACTGTATCATTCCACCC
The DNA here is from genome assembly GCF_001604975.1 of Cebus imitator. NCBI lineage: Eukaryota > Metazoa > Chordata > Mammalia > Primates > Cebidae > Cebus > Cebus imitator. The sequence continues at coordinate 2,160,859 of NW_016107425.1, read as the reverse complement.
CTGACCCCTCCAAATCTCATGTCCTCACATTGTAAAACCAATCATGCCTTCCAACAGTCCCCCAAAGTCTTAACTCATTTCAGCATTAACCCAAAAGTCCACAGTCCAAAATCTCATCTGAGACTAGGCAAGTCCCTTTCACCTATGAGCCTGTAAAATCAAAAACAAGCTAGTTACTTCCTAGATACAATGAAGGAACAGGTATTGGGTAAATACAGCCATTCCAAATAGGAGAAATTGGCCAAAACAAAGGGGTTACAGGGCAAATGCAAGCCCAAAATCCAGTGGGGCAGTCAAATTTTAAAGCTCCAATATGATTTCCTTTGACTCCAGGTCTCACATCCAGGTTATGCTGATGCAAGAGGTGGGTTCCCATGGTGTTGGGCAGCTCCACCCGTGTGGCTTTGCAGGACACAGCCTCCCTCCCAGCTGCTTTCACAAGCTGGCCTTGAATGTCTGCAGCTTTTTCAGGTGCATGGTGCAAGCTGTCTGTGGATCTACTTTTCTGGGTTCTGGAGGATGGTGGCCCTCTTTTCACAGCTCCACTAGGCAGTGCCCCCGTAGGGACTCTGTGTAGGGGCTCCAACCTCACATTTTCCTTTTGCACTGCCCTAGCAGAGGTTCTCCATGAGGGCCCCTCCCCGTAGCAAATTTTGCCTGAGCATCCAGGCATTTCCATACATCTTCTGAAATTTAGGTAGAGGTTCCCAAACTTCAGTTCTTGACTTCTGTGCACTCACAGGCTCAACACCATGTGGAAGCTGCCAAGGCGTGGGACTTCCACCCTCTGAAGCCACAGCCCAAACTCCACATTGACCTCTTTCAGCCACAGCTGGAGCAGCTGGGACACAGGGCACCAAGTCCCTAGGCTGGACAGAGTAAGGGGACCCTGGGCCCAGCTCACAAAACCATTTTTTCCTCCTGGGCCTCTGGACCTATGATGGGAGGGGCTGCCACAAAGGTCTCTGACATGGCCTGGAGACATTTTCCCCATGGTCTTGGAGGTTTACATTAGGCTCCTTGCTACTTATGCAAATTTCTGCAGCCAGTTTGAATTTCTCCCCAGAAAATGGATTTTTCTTTTCTTTCATACAATCAGGCTGCAAATTTTCCAAACTTTTATGCTCTGCTTCCCTTATAAAGCTGAATGTCTTTAACAGTACACAGGTCACCTCTTGAATGCTTTGCTGCTTAGAAATTTCTTCTACCAGATACCCTAAATCATCTCTCTAAAGTTCAAAGTTCCACAAATCTCTAGGGCAGGGGCAAAATGCTGTCAGTGTCTTTGCTAAAACATAACAAGAGTCACCTTTACTCCAGTTCCCAACAAGTTCCTCATCTCCATCTGAGACCACTTCAGCCTGGACCTTTTTGTTCATATCACTATCAGCATTTTGGGCAAAGCCATTCAACAAGTCTCTAAGAAGTTCCAAACTTTCCTACATTTTTCTATCTTTTTCTGAGCCCTCCAAACTGTTGCAATGTCTGCCTGTTACCCAGTTCCAAAGTCACTTCTACATTTTCGGGTATCTTTTCAGCAATGCCCCACCCTACTGGTACCAATTTACTGTGTTAGTCCATTTTCACACTGCTGATAAAGACCTACCCAAGACTGGGAAGAAAAGAGGTTTAATTGGACTTAAAATTCCACATGGCTGGGGAAGTCTCAGAATCATGGCAGGAGGCAAAATGCACTTCTTACATGGCAGCAACAAGAGAAAAATAAGGAAGAAGCAAAGCAGAAATCTTTGATATGCCCATCAGATCTCGTGAGACTTATTCACTATCATGAGAACAGCACAGTAAAGACCAGCCCCCATGATTCAATTACCTTCCCCTGGGTCCCTCCCACAACACAAGGGAATTCTGGGAGATACAATTCAAGTTGAGATTTGGGTGGGGATACAGCCAAACCATATCCTCGCTCATCAGGTTCTATTCTGGTTAAGGATAAAGTACAAACTCCCAATCCTTTACCATCCTTTACTTCAATCTTCTCACGCTTTCCTATCCTATGTTAATCCTCATTCCAGCCAAACTCACATACGCATTGAATTTCCTGCTGCCAGTCCATGAAAAATGCCTTCTCCCTACAGCTCCCCTGTTAATAGCTTAGGTTCATTTCAATAGATACCTCCTAAATAAAACCTTCTTTGTCACCCCAGCCAGAAGGGCCCTCTCCTTCTGCATTTGGCAGAGGACACTTGTGAAGTATCTCGTTTTAGAGTTCTTTGCATAAAGATATTATTTTTATCACTGGACAGCAAGCACTAGTAAATAAGCATTATGACTAAGATCTCTTATATCCTCCAAGTGATCTAGCACAGTGATTTTCATAGAATAAGTGCTGAATAGAAATGGATTAATTGACTAAACAAGAAAATTAATCTTAGGGACTGGGCACAGTGGCTCACGCCTGTAATCCCAGCACTTTGGGAGGCTCAGATGGGCAGATCACATGAGGCCAGGAGTTCAAGACCAGCCTGGCCAAAATGGTAAAACCGTGTCTCTACTAAAAATACAACAAGTAGCCAGGCGTCATGGCACGTGCCTAATCCCAGCCACTCAGGAGGTTGAGGCAGGAAAATCACTTGAACCCAGGAGGCAGGGGCTGCAGTGAGCCAAGATTGCACCATTGCACTCCAATCTGGGCAACAACAGCAAAACTCCATCTCAAAAAAAAAAAGAAAGAAAATCTTGGGGAACTATGTATGCAGATACAAAAGTACCATCTAAGACTCCTCCCCTCCCCATTTCCCAGATGAGAGTAAACTGGGCTATTTAAGGTTGGAGATGTATCCAATTAGCAGTGATAAATGGCAAACTCAGAATGGTAATGGCATTGAGGACCTGGGGTAGGCAGAGTCAGAGTCCTGTGTTCTCTATCTTAATGATTTAAAACAACATCCATAAAAGAATTGAAAACAGGTTGAATCAGCCTTTTACTGTATATCCATGTATACAGAACCCTTGGATACAGAGGGCCAACCATACTATGCCATTTTACTTAAAAGACTTGAACATATGTAATATGCTATCAGCAGAGAGTGAGGAATTTGGTATCCATGGGGGTTTGGAACTAATCTCCCACAGATACCAAATGCTCAAATACACACACACACACATATATATATATATATGCATGTTCATAGCAGCACTATTCACCATAGCCAAAAAATGAAAACACCCCAAATATCCATCAACAGATGAATGGATAAACAAATTGTGGTATATACATAAAATGGAATATTATGCAGCCATAAAAAGGAATGAAGTACCAATTATGCTACGAAGTGGATGAACTTCAAAAATATTACACTAAATGGAAGAAGACAGACACAAAATGTCGCATATTTTAATAATTCATTTATATAAAATATCTAGAATAAGTAAATTCAGAACGTAGATGGGTGGTTGCTGCTAATGACAGTGGCAGGCCATCTGGAATGGCCCCTGCCATCATGCTGGCTGTGGCAAGGGGCTCGGGCTCAGGTGGTAGCAGCAGGAGTAGCAGTGGCAGCAGTGAGACCCAGCATCCCACGTCCCCTGTGCCCCACATCCCTGAAGTGGCTGACTGCACCACCTCCACTCTCGCATGGCCAGGCCAGCAGTGCTTCTAGGCCCAGACCCAGACCCTCCGCTGCTCCAGACCTTGGCCCTGCATCACCGCTGCAGGGAGGGTGTGGGAAGGAGCCAGACAGCACCCAGAGACCGCCCCTAGGAGCCCCCAGGAGCCCGCTACTCTAGGACCCACTACAATGGCACCAGGCTGAGTTGCCCACCAGCAGGGGAGCAGCATGGTCTGGCACAGAGGGGCGAGCAGAGAGGGTCCCTAAGACAGAGCTGGGCCCAGGGATGTGCGAAATCCCATGGAGCAGGCAGGAGCAGGCAGGAGTCCCACTCTCCCAGGCATGGCTGTGGCCGCCTGGATTGCAGCTACAGGCCCAGGCATCTCTGCACTCTCGGGGAGAACCAGGAAGGCCCCTCTTTCCCCAACAGTCTCAGAGGTGTCTATTCCCACTGCCTGGCCTCTCCCCACTGTTGGTGCCCACCTTGATCACAGAGTGGAGTTGAGGCCGAGCTAGGCACTATCCCAGCCTGGCTGGGTGTGCATACACGCCAGCCCCCTGCCTCCTCAAACCCCTTTGGACTTTGGGCACTGACAAGCACAGGAGGGAGGCCCAGGGGGAGCTGAGGACAGCCCAGCACTGGCCTGAAGGTGGCTGAGCATGAAGAACCTGTGCTCCATGAACAGCAGCAGGAGACAGGCAGGCTCCTGGGAGGAAAGGGGCTGGTTCCTGTTGAAGTCCCACCTTCAAATCAGTGAGGAACTGAAGCCTTGGGGCTGGCAGCCAGCCCCGTGGATCAAAGGGGGAGCTTGTGGTGCTTTTCCCTGGGCCCGCCCATGGCTGCCCATGGACCAATCAGGATGCACTTCCTCCCCTCTGAGGCCTGTAAAAAACTCCCAGACTCAGCCAGACCCAAGCGGAAGATGGAGAGAGGAGGGAAAGATGACAGGGAGACGACAGAAAGCAACGGAACAATGTGCTGCAGAGAGAAAATACCCTTTCTGCTGAGAGCGGAAGAGAGGACGAGACACCCTGGCTACAGAGAGGAATTGCCCACTGCGAGTCTCCTCTGAGCTGTTCTATTGCTCAGTAAAGCTCCTCTTCACCTAGTTCCCCCCTCCACTTGTCTGCATACCTCATTTTTCCTGGACACAGGACAGGAACCCAGGACCCGCTGAATGGGAAGACTAAAAGAGCTATAATACAAACAGGGCTGAAACACACCCATTGCTCACCACATTGTGGGAAGGAAAGAAGAGAGAAGGAGAGAAGTACTGCAGCCCTCCAGGAGGCCCAGACGTGGGAGCTCCCCAAGCCAAGGCTACGACTCCCCATTTGGGCCCCAGTAGTTCCTGGAGTCTCCAAGCTTCAGGGCACCACCACGTTCCCTAGTGCCAGCCATGAAAACGCTTGTGGTGCACTTGGTCCAGCTGCAGCCTCATGGTGAGCTGGCACCCATGCCAGCACCTGGAGCTGCCTGACCCACTGCAGCAGCCAGCGTGCCCAGTGTGCCTGACTGTACACAGTGGCTGAATCCCATGCTCGCTCACTCACACACCCCTCGCCACTCCTCTCCAGTCTCTTTGGAAGCATGGGATCCAGGCCAGTAAAGCAAGCTGAGCACAGCCTGCTGAATGCAGCCTGCCAGGACAAGTGAGCTTATCCGCCCCAAGAAAAATTCGGGCAAAGGTGCCACTGGCCACAGAGGTTTCCAGCCAGAAAAGCAACACCACACCCCCCGCCCCCACCCACGAAGGATTCCATAACACTGGGAGCAGGGGGACATGGGAAACAACCGCTTAATGGATTTCCTTTTGGGATGATGAAGATATTTTGGAATTAGATAGAGTTGGTGGTTGCATGTTTTGAATGTGCTAAATGTCACTGAATTGTTCACTATAGAGTTGTCAATTTTGTTGTGTGAAGTTCACTTCAGTCTTTAAAAAACAGTACAGCAATATGAGCAAACTTGGGATTAAAATGTAATAAGTGATATCCAGAAAACTTGTTACAGAATAATTTTTAAAATATATCACTCATTGTATAGCCATATCAATCCTGAGAAAGAAGAACAAAGCTGAATCCATCATGCTTCCTGATTTCAAAATATATTATGAAGCTACAGTAATCAAAACAGTATGGTACAGACATAAAGACAAACATATACTCAATGGCACAAAAAGAGAACCCAGAAATAAATCCACACATATCAGTCACTTGATCTTCAATAAGGGTGCCAACAATACACAATAGGGAAAGGACAGTCTCTTCAACAAAGTGTGGGGAAAATTGGATATCCACAGACAAAAAGAAAGAAATTGGACCCTTATCTTATATCGTACACAAAAATCAACTCAAAATGGCTTAAAGACTTAAATGTAAGACCTGAAACTATAAAACTCACAGAAGAAAACATAGGGAAAAACTTCATGACATTGATGTTGGCAAAGATTTCATAAATATGACACCAAAAGCACAGGTAACAAAACCAAAAATAAACAAGTGGGATTACATTGCCTAAAAAGCTTTTGCACTGCACAGAAAAAAATCAATGGAGTCAAAAGATAACCTATACAGTGGTAAATAACATTTGCAAGCAATAGTACCGATAAGGGGTTAATCTCCAAAATATATAAGGAACTCTTGCAACTTAATAACACAAAAATTAATAATCCAATTTAAAAATAGGCTAAGAACTTGAATAGACATTTCTCCAAAGAAGATATACAAATGACCAACAGGCATATGAAAAAGTGCTCATTGTCACTGAGGTCTGGGGTGCATGAGTAAGGTCATGAGTAGAGTAATGGGGGGCAGATTTTAGCTGCTGTGAGGCCAGTGTCTAGGTCACCAAATAATCAGGGAAATGCAAGTCAAAACCACAATGAGATACCATGTCACACCTAACAGAATAACCATTATTTTAAAAAAAGACAACTGTTGGCAAGGGTGTGGAGAAATTGGAATCCTTGAACACTGTTAGTGAAAATGAAAAATGATGTAGCCACTGCTGAGATGGCAGGATCACTTGAGCTTAGGAGCTCAAGGCTAGCTTGGGCAATGTAACAAGAACCCATCTCTAAATAAATAAATAAAATGGTGCAGCCACTATGGAAAACAGTATGGAGGTTTCTCAAAAATCTAGAAATAGAACTACCAGACAATCCAGCAATCCACTTCTGTTTATGTATCTGAAAAAATTGAGATCAGAATCTCAAAGACATATTAGCACTCTTACGTTCATTACAGCACTAGTCACAATAGCCAACAACCAAACCACCTTAATGTTCATCAACAGATGAATGGATACAGAAACTGTGGTATATATAAACAATGTGGTACTATTCTGCTTCAAAAAAAGAAGAATTCTGCAATGTCTGACAACTGGATGAACTTTGCCATTATGCTAAGTGAAATAAGCCAGACACAGGAAGATAAATATTGCATGATTCCACTTAAATGAGATAATCTAAAATAGTCAAATTCATAATATAAAAGATTAGAATGGTGGTTACCAGGGGCTGTAGGGAAGAGAAAATGAGGATGTATTAATCAATAGGCCAAAAGTTCAGTTAAGTAAGATGAATAAGCTCTCGAGATCTACTGTACTACATGGTACCTATAACCAACAATTATGCGTTGTACATTTCTTAAACGTGTGTTAGGAGGATATATCTCATGTTAAAAGTTCTTACCACAATAAAATTCTATATATATATATATGTTATTATAACCATTATTTTATCTTTGATAAAAGATCATAAAAGCTAAGAACTATATCCGAGACTAGTCTACAGCTATTATTTTAAGCACTATCTGTTAAAAACTTTCATCTAAAAAAAAAAACTTTTAAAAAAGCAACAACAAAGCTGAATGAGCTCTTGTAAATTGACCTCAATATGCCATGCGGGCCTTCACTTCAGGCTTCAAAAGCAAAGTGCACTAGGATGTCAGCTCCATGAGAGCACAGCCCTTGTCTATCTTGTTCCCCATATATCTTCACTGCCCCCGAGCAGTGCCTGGTGCACAGCAATAATTGTTTATCAAGCTTCCCTGAGAGATCTGGATGCTGTAACCCAGGAGACAAGTAGTTACCACAGTCAGCCTCAGACCCTTGTGTTCAGGCACATGGGCTGGGCTGAAAGAGACAGGCGAGGCAGTGGCCCACATGAGCTGAGACTTTCACACTAGCACCTCCGAGAGGCACCACTCCAGCAGCTTCATCAGATAGATGCTACAGGCCTTGGCAGATGAGAGGTCCCAAAGGAAGACATGCACTTGAGCCTCCCCGTGTCTGTCTGTCCTGGGCATACCCCTTTCCTGACCACAGGGAGCTACACGCCTGCCCATCCTCTTGCCATTCTCTTATTTATGGGCTATTTACCCTTTTCTAGCGACAAGCTCTGCTTCCCTCCACAATCACCAAATTTGGCAGCTGGCCTTTGGACTGGCTCCTCAAGTCACACCCAGCTCCGGTTTCAGGAGGACCCCTTTGATTTAGTGACTTAGACAGTGGCCTCGCCCAGCTCAAATCTGGCCCCATTACTCCACTCCTGTCTTACTCACGGACCCTCAGCCCTCAGATACCCCTCGCCCGGAGTAATCACTCCAAAACGCACGAACAGAACTCAGTCCCCATCCATTTGTGCCACAGAGTAAAATAGAATAATATTCAGCCTTATTATCAAAGAAGCACAAATTTAAAATGTAATATTAGGTAAAGAGCCAGAATGGAGCGTGAGGTCACACAGTTTGAATCCCGCTGAGTGGGCAACAGATAATGATCTTTCTGTTCTCCAGATAGGCATGCTGTTCCCTGCTTTCTTCCTCTAAATTCCCCTCTATTCCCTCTCTCAGTCATCCCCAGATCTCTTATCTCCTGTTGTCCTCTCAGTGTGTCTCCCAGTGTCTTCCACACCTCTTTCTTCTATTTCTCTTTTATCCTTATCTAACCAGCATAGAAACTGATTACAATAGTGTAAATATTTCCTATGTCTGATACTTTTTTCCATCCAATTTGGAATTATAAGGAGAGCATTTGTCACAATTTTAAGGATAGACTTTCTACAAAATTCACACTTTCATACTTCAGTTAAGCACTCCTCAAATGTTTAACTCCTGGATTATGGTTATTATGGGTTGGATCATATCCCCCAAAGAAATATGTTGAAATCTTGACCCCAGTACCTGTGAAAGTGACATTAGTTGGAAATAGGGTCTCTACAGGTGTAATCATTCTCTACAATCAGTTAATAATGGAATAAGCTGAGTCCATACTATAATATGACTGGTATCCTCATAAGAGAGGAGAAACACAAGGACACAGACACACAGGAAAAAGACAGCCATGTGACAATGGCAGCAGAGACTGGAGTGATGCATTTCTAATCCAGAGAATGCTCAGCATCGCCAGCAACACCAGAAACTAGACAGGACAAGGAAGGATTCTCCACTGCAGGTTTTAGAGGGTGCCGACACCTTGATTTTGGACTCTAGCCTCCAGAAGTGTCAGATAAGATTCCATGATTTTAAGCCACCCAATTTGTGGTATTTTGTTACAGCAGTCCTAAGAAAGCCTCTGACACTTCTTTAAAAAAAAAAAAAAAAAAAAAATTCTTGGGGCTTCTTTGAGAATTCTTTCTTTTCTTTTTTGAGATCGAGTCTTGCTCTGTTACCTAGGCTGGAATGCAGTGGCGTGATCTTGTCTCACTGCAACCTCTGTCTCCTGGGTTCAAGCAATTCCCTGCCTCAGCCTCCCCAGCAGCTGGGATTACAGGCGCTCACCACCATGCCCGGCTAATTTTTGTATTTTTACTAGAGACATGTTGGCCAGGCTGGTCTTGAACTCCTGACCTCAGGTGATCCACCCACCTCAGCCTCCCAAAATGCTGGCATCACAGGTGTGAGCCACCGCACCCAGCCGAGAATTCTTATTACTGACCTTGGTTATTCATTCCTGATTTATCCAACTCTGAGATCAGAGAAGCAAAAAATATAACTAAAATTTGTTGTTAAGTTGATTTTTTTTTTTTTTTTTTTTTTTTTTTTTTTTTTTTTTTTTTTTTTTTTTTTTTTTTTTT
>NW_016107425.1:2148480-2151065 GCF_001604975.1 Cebus imitator | reverse complement strand
TGTTGACCAGGATGGTCTCGATCTCTTGACCTCGTGATCCACCCGCCTCGGCCTCCCAAAGTGCTGGGATTACAGGCTTGAGCCACCGCGCCCGGCAAGTTGATTTTATTTTAACATGAATGTGCCCCAGTTACCATGCACTAGCACCTGAGCCATGGTTTATAAATGTCGGTCCCTCTAAGAATCCTTTGATGAAATCCTCATTCCAGGTCTGGGATGGAGAAAAAGTGAGCCTGGGACATTTTGCTGGACCAGAAAAAAAAAAAGAAGTGCTCAAAGACCAACCAAGATATGTCAAAAGCTTACAGGATCCAGCTTGAAAGAGCTCCTGCTACCCAAACTCAGAAGAACGAGAGCAGCAAATAGAATAAAAGAATAATGACAGTAATGTATGATAACACTATGAATTGCCTAAAAAATCCACAGTCCATAATGATACTCAAAAAAGAGAGGAAGAAAGAGAGATCTTCTTATATAAATGTCAACTAATAAATGTGAAAGGAATGATAGGATTAGAAAATGACCATTTTGAGATCACATTTCACATCACATCAGAGCTGTGGAATTTCCTCTATTCTAGGGAGAGTATTGTGAAGATAAAGTTGGTTTAGGCTGGTGGAAGCCATGGATGTGGAACCCATGGATATGGAGGGCTGACTGTATAAACAATTATTTTATCACGTTTTCCTATGAAGATGAAACACAGAAGGAACTGACTTGTCAAAGGACACACAATGAGTAGCGGCAGAACTGGAATCAGAATCCAAGACCCCACTGCCCCACCCAGCACATGAGACCTCTCTCCATGGACAGACTTCTCTCTACCTCCTACTTCCCTGCCCTGTGCTGTGGGTAATAGATGAATTGCAGTGGTCCCCAACTTTTTTGGCGTCAGGGACCAGTTTCAGGGAAGACAATTTTTCCACAGATCAAGGGAGGACAGAGAGGGGCGAGGATGGTTTCAGGATGATTTCAGCACATTTATCATTAGATTCTCATAAGGACTGTGCAACCTGAGCATGATGACTGGGTGTTCACAAGCATGTGTGAGATCTGCCACCCTTGAACCTTGTTACAATGTCAGCACATTACCCATCTACCCTGAAAAAAATAAAGAAGAAAGAAAAAAAAATGAGTGCATAACCTCGATCCCTCGAATGCACAGTTCACAACGGGGTCCGCGCTCTACAAGAATCTAATGCCACTGCTGATCTAACAGGAGGCGGAGCTCAGTTCACAATAGGGGTCGCACTCTAAGAGAATCTAATGCCACTGTTGATCTAACAGGAGGGGGAGCTCAGGCAGTCAACTCCTGCTGCACGGCCCAGTTCCTAACAGGCCACACACCAGTACCATGGGGACCCCAGGTCTAGTGAACTCCAAGAAGGACATTGGAAGAAGGAAATGGAGAAATGAGCAAACTTCAGAATAGTATCAACAAGCCATAGAATTAGATAATGTGAAAGTCCACTGGTGAGTCTAAGGGATCTCCCTAGATGTATTTAGGAGTAACCAAATCATTGTAAGGAAAGCTGTAAACTGGCAAATTGGACTGAGAAAAATCTGCCAAAATGCAGAAAGAGGATAGTATAAATCCAAGTGCAAACAGAAAGACACAGATCATTCTGGAATGTAGGTTCCTGGTTTCAAGTATTCCAACAAACTTTGTTTCCTGACTTGGGGTTTGGAAATATAGTCCCTCTAAGCTTAGATGGAGTTGAATGCAGCACGAGGACTGAACAGTGAGTTTCTAAAAGAAAGAGGGCACAAAAAAGAGAGGCACAAACAAGCTGATCCAATGAAGGAGCCAAACACCAGATTTTGCCTTGACCTCCAGGAAACTTGTGAAACCACTGCCTTCTCTTTCCTCTAATTCATTCATTTCACAGCATCCTCTGGGCTTTTGTGTGAGACACTGTGCTTAGTATCACAGGGATGGAGTGTGGTATCGAGGTGTTAGGGGTGATATCCAGAATAAACTGAAAGAGGTCCTGCACTCAAACTTTAGTCTTATAGTAAGAAGAAGTGATTCACACATTGGACTGTGATTTCACACCCACTGCTCAGTCTCCTGATTGCTCATTCTGCTTCTCAGCTCAGTCCTAGACAGAGGGCATGTGTAATATGGGGGAGTCTGTGTCCATAGTCACCCAAAGATAACTCCTGACTTCAAAGTATATAATTCAAAAGTATGCATTATAAACTTTTTTTTAAATGACCATTTTGGAACCTATGATATTATCAATTCAGGCAGCGGATGCTAAAACTGTAGAGGAACCATATATGCACATGGACTTAAAATATCACTGCACAGTGGAATTGATAATTGGAAAGGGAGGAGTGGCGGGGTATGGCAAACACGTCAACTGAGCAATCACACTCAGTAACATGCTATGTGCCTCCTGGTTTAACAGAAAAAGAGACACGCATAATCTCATGAGTCGTGTTTGCACCAAAAATGTTTCCCCAAAGGTAATCACGAGAAAACAATCAGACAAATACAAAATATGGTACATTCCACAAGCCAACTAGCTTGATCTCTTCAAAGAAGTCAATGTCATAAAAGGAAAAAAAAAAAAAAAAAA
>NW_016107425.1:2137386-2147975 GCF_001604975.1 Cebus imitator | reverse complement strand
AGACAGGGTTTCACCATGTTGACCAGGATGGTCTCAATCTCTTGACCTCGTGATCCACCCGCCTCGGCCTCCCAAAGTGCTGGGATTACAGGCTTGAGCCACCGCACCCGGCCTGCAATTTTCAAACGTCAACAGCTGGTAAACCAAGATGAAGGATCTACAGGTGCTAATTGTATTATTCTTTCAATTTCCCTGCAGGTTTGAAATTTTTCAGATAAAACAGAGTGAAGACTTGAAATTGGCCTCAACATTGCTTTTTTTTTCCTTCATGATGCTGGATGTTAAAAAAAAAAAAAAAAAAAAAAAAAACACACATCTGGTCTAAGCTAAAGTATTGTTTCCACTGCCTGCAAGTGTGCAGGGTTTTCCTCGCAGCAGCTGTCTTGCTGGGAGCATTTTCTGTTTCAGCACCTCACGTTTGACGTTATCTCATGGATGTATGAAGCTTTGGGAATATGTCACTGTCTCTTTGAAACTTAAAGATGAATCATTCTCTCAATCTCTAGGGAAAAAGTTACTGCCATGGATTCCCTCATTGTTGTATAAGAAAGGGCCATGCACAGCAGATTCCAGTAGTGGCTTCTGAAGTTTATAACAGATGCCAGCATGTGTTGAGAATACCACTGGGCTAAATAGCAGGAATCTCCTGGGGAAAGTTACTTCACCTTTCAAGGCTTCAGTTACTTCAGGTGGGAAAGGGAATGATTACAATGAATGCTTTTAAAGTTCCCTTCCAGCATTAACAGTTTATCGCTGAAGTTCCTGCTTTCCAGGCATATCATTATGGCCCAAAAGACCAAGGGAAGGGTCAGTCCTCCTTAAGCACAGTCCTCAAATTCCTGGATGCTCCGATGGGGAAGAAGCACCCTCAGCCCTTCCTCTCATGGCAAAATAAAAACACTTTTTAAGCCTCATCCACCACTGCATCTGGCCTACACTTATCTTTTTTCTGGAAACAAATGTGTCAGTTGGCAATTAGTGAAGGCTCAGAAGCAAAATTAATTCCATATGTACTTAGCACACTATATACAGAGAGGATCAAAGGAGGATACTCAGCGCAGAATGTGATTATCTGCTTCCTATATCCTCTCCAGCTGACCATTGTCTCTTGGCTACAGGACCCCCTTGGAAAACTCCAGTAGGGAAAAAGAAAAGGAGTTGGTGGAAGAAACGGGCAGATGCTGCAGAGAAAATGGGCAAACTTTCATTCAGGGTATGGCCAGAATGGAAAAAGATAAAAAGTTTAAGATAACAGTAACAAATGGGGAAGAAAAAACAGGCTAGAAAATAACATTCTGGAGGCAGATTTGTTTCCACATTAAGTTCCACATCCTTATGCTATAACGGTATTTCCTATCTCTAGAAAAGTCATTTCTATGACTTTTATAATAAATAATGATGCACAAATATTTAAACTACATTATTCCCTGCTAACCCCTCAAGCCAAGCAGAGGTCCACAAACTGTGATAGTCTCCAGCATCAAGGAGGACTAACTACATTCTTTTTTTTGTTTCTTTATTTTGCTTTAAGTTCTGGGATACATATGCAGAATGTGCAGGTTTGTTACATAGGTATACATGTGCCATGGTGGTTTGCTGCACCTATCAACACATCATCTAGGTTTTAAGCGCCACATGCATTAGGTATTTGTCCTAATCCTCTCCCTTCCCTTGCCCCCCATCCCCTGACAGGCCCCGGTGTGTGATGTTCCTCTCCCTGTGTCCGTGTGTTCTTGTTAAAGAAGAACTAACTACATTCTTATGATTAGCTAGTCAAGTTCAGATTTGGCCAGCGTGATGACATCCAGAGGTTGGCCTGTTCTATTTCTGAGGACATAGGCTAAATCAAGCCCTCCTGTCTTTCCCATGACTTATGCAAGAACACATTTAAACAAAGGAAAAAGAAAGAAGAAAAATTTGTACTTAAAGAAAAGAGGTCAGGCACGGTGGCTGACATCTGTAATCCCAGCACTTCGGGAGGCTGAGGTGGGTGGATCATGAGGTCGGGAGTTCAAGACCAGTTTGGCCAAGATGGTGAAACCCCATCTCTACTAAAAATACAAAAGTTAGCCAGGCATGGTGGTGGGTGCCTGTAATCCCAGCTGCTGGGGAGGCTGAGGCAGGGAATTGCTTGAACCCAGGAGACAGAGGATGCAGTAAGCCAAGATCACGCCACTGCATTCCAGCCTAGGCAACAGAGAGAGACTTGGTCTCAAAAAAGAAAATAAAAGAAATAAAAGACAGAAATGAAAAGAGAAAAGAACCCATTAGAATCAATATTGTGAAAATGATTATACTGCCAAAAGCAATCTACAAATTCAATGCAATTCCCATCAAAATACCACCATCATTCCTCACAGAACTAGAAAAAACAACCCTAAAATTCATATGAAACCAAAAAAGAGCTCACTTAACCAAAGCAAAACTAAGCAAAAAGAACAAATCTGTAGGCATCACATTACCTGACTTTAAACTATACTATAAGGCCATAGTCATCAAAACAGCATGGTACTGCCATAAAAATAGGCATATAGACCAATGAAGCAGAATAAAGAACCCAGAAATAAAGCCAAATACTTACAACCAGCTGATCTTTGACAAAGCAAACCAAAACGTAAAGTGGGGAGAGGATACCCTATTCAACAAATGGTGCTGGGATAATTGGCAAGCCACATGTAGAAAACTGAAACTGGATCCTCATCTCTCAGCTTATACAAATCAACTCAAGATGGATCAAGGACTTAAAATAAGACCTGAAACCATAAAAACTCTAGAAGATAACATTGGAAAAACCCTTCTAGACATTGGCTTAGGCAAAGACCTCATGACCAAGAACCCAAAAGCAAATGCAACAAAAATAAAGATAAATAGATAGGACTTAATTAAACTAAAAAGCTTCTGCATAGCAAAAGAAAGAATCACTAGAGTAAACAGACAACCCAGAGTGGGAGAAAACCTTTGCTATCTAAACATCCAACAAAGGACTAACATCTAGAATCTACAAGGAACTCAAACCAGCAAGAAAAGAAAATCCCACCAAAAAGTGGGCTAAGGACATGAATAGACAATTCTCAAAAGGAGATACAGAAATGGCCAACAAGCATATGAAAAAATGCTCATCATCACTAACGATCAGGGAAATGCAAATCAAAACCACAATGTGATACCACATTGCTGCTACAACAATAATCATAATCAAAAATCAAAAAATAATAGATGTTGATGTGGATGTGATGAAAAGGGAACACTTTTAAACTGCTGGTGGGAACATAAACTAGTACAACCACTACGGAAAACAGTGTGGAGATTCCTTAAAGAACTAAAAGTAGATCTACCATTTGATCCAGCAATCCCACTACTAGGTATCTACCCACAGGAAAAGAAGTCATTGTACAAAAAAGACACTTGCACATGCATGTTTATAGCAACACAATTCTCAATTGCGAAAGTATGGAACCAGCTCAAATGTCCATCACAACAAGTGGATAAAGAAATTGTGATATATATGTGTGTGTGTATATATATATATGTAATGGAATACTACTACTCAGCCATAAAAAGGAACAAAGTAATGCCATTCACAGCAACCTGGATGGAATTGGAGACCATTATTCTAAATGAAGTAACCCAGGAATGGAAAACCAGACATTGTATGTTCTCACTCATAAGTGGGAGCTAAGCAATGACAGCACAAAGGCATAAGAATGATACAATGGACTTTGGGGACTCAAGGGAAAGGGTATGAGGGTGGTGAGGGATAAAAGGCTACACACTGGATATAGTGTAAGCTATGCTGCTTTGGTGACGGATGCACCAAAATCTCAGAAATCACCGCTAAAGAACTTATTCATGGAACCAAATACCACCTGTTCCTCAAAAAGCTCTTGAGATAAAAATAAATAAATGAATAATAAAGAAAAGAACCCAGTACTCAGGGAGTTCTGTCCTTTATGAGAGCTGAGGTGATTTACGATGCCCCTGTTTGCATATTTTCTAATCAGTTAAATTAAATTGATCATGCGCGACTCACCCCACAAATTTACTATTGTCAGTGTATTTATGATTTATAAAAAGAAAAGTTTGGGCACTTTAGATAGCTAAATAATAGGGGCCAATCAAAGAGATCTGTCACAGGAAAAGTCAGAGGGAAAGGCTATTTTCCTTGGATACTTATTGTTATCTATATTTATTTAAATAATTTGTTTTGTTTATTCTTTTATTGCCCATTTCCTCCATTCAAATGTAAATTCCATAGAGATGGGAACCGTATCTGTGTTTTTCACCATTGAATCCCCACCCCTAGCACATAGTACAAATACAATAAGTAGTTAATGAAGGAGGACATGAAATTTTTAGACATACACGATCAAAAAAAATAAAAGCATGGTATGGTTCTTCATTCTTATGTTTCTTCGTTCACATCTTTCTTTATAATGCTGAGCAATTTTTTTTAGTTTTCTTTACATAGATCCCACAGCACATTTCTCATTAAAATTATTTCTGGGTATTTTACGAGAATGTAATCTCCCTCTCTCTCTTTCTCTCATTCTATTTTAAAGTTTATCAATGCTGGCATATGGAAGATATTTTGATTTGAATATAACCTGTTTGCAACCAACACACTCAACTCTCATTAAATGTAATAGTTGGGGCCAGGTGCGGTGGCTCACACCTGTCATCCCAGAAATTTGAGAGGAAGGATCACTTGATCCCAGGAGGCTGCAGTCAGCTATGATCATGCCACTGCACTCCAGCCTGGGCAACAGAGTAAGATCCTATTTCTTTTTAAAAAAATCCCATCGTTGGAGTTTCATTTTGCTTGATTTTTTTTTTAAGTAAGCTAGATATAAAATCACATCATCTGCGAATAATAAAATTTTGGCTTCTCCTTTTCAAAGCTCTCAATCTTATTTCTGTATTGTCTTTAATTGTACTCGCTGGCTGCAAACTGGAAAAGACATCAAATGATAATGGTAATGGTGGGTGTTTCATAATCCATTCACAATTCCAAGAAAAAGGCCTCTGGCGTTCCTCATTCTGATTTTCACAACTAGAGCCCAGGAAGCTCTCATCTGCTCATTTCCTTTCACTTTATTCGTATTACAGACCACTTAAAATAATCCTAATGTAATAATGTAAGTTTTAACAACACCGGGATGGTTAGCTCTCAAAGAAGTTTCCTTTCCGTCCCTAAACCACAAGGCAAGAGCATTCCTTTGCCTCTGTTAAAGGCACACACACACAGCCAATGCAGCCTGTCCAAGCCCTGCCTTCTTCTGATTTGTGGGCTCTGGGGGCCATGAAGCAATGCTGATGTCTCAAGGGCCCTGCCACATCCGCAGTGCTCTGGCTAGGACAGTGCTGGCAGCTCTGAGAACATCAAAAGCACCGCTGGCATAAATATGCACATTCCCGTGGCAATGCTGGCAATCCTGGCAGTGCTACATGAATAAACAGATACCAACTGTGGGCTTGTCCTAATCAGCATAAGAAATGAACAGGATGTTGAAATGAAATAAAAATAATTACTTCTACTCCTGCCCCTGAGATTAAGTCTGGTGAATTCTGGCTCTTTCACTTGGTCCACCCACCCATGTTAGAGGAAATTACTTTTTCTGTTCCAGCTATTTGATTCCAAGCAGGCTGAGACTGCCTTTCTACAGTCTCCGACCTGCTACACATCCCTTCTTCTTCTTTTTTTTTTTTTTTTTTTTTTTTTTTTTTTTTTTTTTGAGAGAGTCTTGCTCTGTCACCCAGGCTGGAGTGCAGCGACACAATCTTGGCTCACTGCAACCTCCGCCTCCCAAGTTCAAGCAATTCTTCTGCCTCAGCCTCCCAAGTAGCTGGGATACAAGCACGTGCCACCACACCCAGCTAATTTTTTTTTGTATTTTTAGTAGAGACATGGTTTCACCATGTTGGCCAGGCTGGTCTCGATCTCTTGACCTTGTGCCTCCCAAAGTGCTGGGATTACAGATGTGAGCCATCATGCCCAGTCCCTCCTTCTTTACAGAACCAAGCTCTTTCACCATCTGCCTGCAGGTTATGAAAACAATGATCACAAACCCGGGACCACTCACCAGGCACAATGGTACCAAGTGTGTGAACCTGATGCACCACCTGGGCAGAGGTTCTCCCTAGACAGCCACGTCCTCCCCAGCCCACTGTCCAAGCTTTGGAGATGTCAGAGCTGCCTGGAGGAAGATTGGTAGCGAAAGAAATAAAAATATTGGACCCCAAAATAGACTTCTTTGGCATACTTTGAGATGGCTGTTCAGAGGACCTGCAAACATAAGTAGCCCTGCAAAGCTGTCTTTTGGGAGGCAGATTTGTATCTGCACAGTATCCACATTGATGCAGCCAGGCTTTCTTTGTCCAGATCTAGGAGAGATGAACTGAGAGTCTGACACCTCTAAAGGTCTGAAAGAAAGTTCCCGTCTCTCCACTCTGAGGGCTGCTGTCTGTGAGGTTTCACCTGTATAACATAATCACCTTCGGTAGCCAGGCCTTCTTTTCTCCTCCCATAACCTGTTTTGCCATGATACAAGCCCCTATTCTTTCTATACCCTCAAGAGGCTATATAAGCTTCTAAACCCCATTAGGGGTTTGGGGTGATCACTCTGAGGTTCTCCCCAGTGTGCATATTAATAAATTTGTGTGTCATTTATCTTATCAACCTCCTTCTGTGAGTTGATTTTTCAGGGAAACTTCAGAGGATAAAGGGGAAGTTTTCCTTTGGCCTCTACAATGTCATCTTCACTGTCCTGGGGATCTAAGACAACTCTCATGGTTTTTCTTGGGTTTTCTCAACTATGGGGATAAGAGAGCCACTAAGAACAAGAGACCTGGGAGGCAGATGACAACAGCAGTGATTCTCTCCTGTCAGCCAGCCTCTGGCACTGGCCCTACAGCAACCATCAATCCCAACCCACCAATCTCAACCCATGTTGGAATAGCTCAGAGCCTTCCCTCCCGCTTCTTAGCCCCCTCCATGACTACAGACACCCTGGTCTGGATGGCAGGAGCATGCAGTAGAGGGGAGGGACAAGAGTCTACACATGTGTCCATATTGGTACTCAAGGTTTCAGGGCAAAACAGAGGCTGCCTTTGCTTCCACCAGCTCCCCTCCCTGCTCTTCTAACCCCTCAATGAAAGTCTGGGTGAAGCTATACTCCAGTACCAACCCTCTCCTCATCTGTCCTAATGCTTGTCCCCAAATCTGTTTCATTCCCTGGTTAACTTCATTCTGGCCCCCAGCCCTGCCTGAACAGTGCCTGCCCCAGTGCCCAGCTCAGCAATGTATGCCCTGGCTTTATGCTAATAATTACTAATTGTAGCTAATACTTATAAATGTACTTATTCACTTATTTATCTAATCTTTACAGCAATCCTCTGAGGTAGATACTATTACTATTCCCATTTTACGGATGAGAAAACTGAGACTCCAAGAGATTAAGTGACTTCTCCAAAGTCACATAGCTTATAAACAACAGAACAGATTTAAGCCCAGGGTCTGCACACCTAACCTCTGCCTTGTACCAACACTAAAAGATTTAGTCCCTGCCCTCAAGCCAGTGTCAACCCAACCCTCAGACCCTGCAGCTCTGATGGCAGCCTGGGCTTCTTAATAATCCAGCTGATGGCAGCCTGAGCTTCTTAATCACCCAGCTGAGCCCCACCACTCTGCCACCCAAAAGTCAGAAGGCAGAGTCTGGCCACCTTGCCCCATTAGGGCTCGTCCAACATACTCTTTCCCCTCCGCCAACAACAGAACCTGAGGCAATGAGAGGTCAGCAACATGCAGGCTGAGATGGTTAGCACATGGCGGCCCTAGGGAGCCCAGGCAGACAGCATCCCAGCCACAGACAAAAATGAGCTCCAAACACCCAGGCCTGGGCCATGGCACCCCAGGGCCACCTTCCAGGGCTGCAGAGGACACCACCCCATCAAAAGCATTTCCATGTCTGGAAACACCTGTGAAATCCAAGGTGTGGGCAGTAGAAGACGGCAGTTGTGAGCAGCACAGAAGGCCTGGGGGTGAGACTCCATGGGATCGAGGCCTGGCTGAGGCTTTCCCTCCCACTGCAGGAAGCAGTACTAAACCGGTCATTCCCATTCTGGCAGAACTCCTGACATTGACTTTTCTGAGCTGTGTGCCAGCAATTTCAGGCTACTGTACCTCAGTTTTCTGGGCCAAATTATTTCTTCCACTTTATGTGGCTTTCCCAGGAAACAGGCCTAATTTTATTTTGAAATGAACTCAGTGTCCCTCCAGTCTATGCTGTCTCCCTCCTGTCCTCCAACCCCATGCTTACAGATCCCTCTTGAAGCATTTCTGAAGGCATTCATCAGTGTAAATTATTATCTATAATCAAATGTACAATTTGTTAAGAACTTATAGGAACCAAGCTAACTCATTTAGTTCTTACATTCATAAGTTCATTTCGTTCATTGAGGGAGGTAGTGTGCCTCCTTTATGGATGAACAAGTGAAATCCATTGCCTTGGGGCAAGCAATTGGCATAAATGTTTTCAGAGGATCAGTATAAGACAATCGTTGACCTCTTTTATTGAGATGAAGATAACTTTGCTTTTGGAAAGTCTGGGTAAGCAAAACAAAACTTACCCTCTGGCTTCTCCAGCCTTTGAGCACCAATTCAAGATCACTAAGCTTAGAAATTCAGCTCAGCCTGGCTATGGGGTCCATTCTTTTCACACCTAGGTCCATTACACTTCAGAGTCCATCTGTTCCTAGTCAGTCCACCAGATGTAAATTGAGCTGTGTGGGAAAGAGGCAAAGAGCCAATACTGAGGAACTCTCAGTGTGACTCAAAGGAGAATTTCCACCAAATAACTCAGAAGACAGAATTTTATAATTTTAAAGCTATGGGGTTGGTGGGGGATGGGAGGCAGGAGGGTAGGGGAAATAACACTACCTAATTATTTAAATCCCAAAGAGAAGCAAAGCTTGCTTTAAAAATTAAAAAAAAAAAAAGCCAAGAGGCCACCAGAATCATTCATGTCTATTTGATTATCTCATTAAGACAATGCTTTCCAGCCAGTCAGTGGACAAGCAGGGAGAAGAAAAACAGCAAGAACAAACATGAAATATGCTTTAGAGAATTGAGTTCTAACCTGGGACCATGGAATCTTCGGTGGGTTTCGGGGGTCCATGTGTGTCTTGGAAACATTCTAATTTTATATGCATTTTTCTAGAAAGACTCTTCCATAGCTATCATCAAAAGGCCCACCACCTGAGAAAAGAAAATAAAACCAACACTAAAACCACTAACTTATAGTAGAAATAAATGTCTTTCAACAGGATTTTCTTAAACCCAGCTGCTCCTCCTTCCTGAAAATACTGAACTGTCCTCCACCGGCTCATGGAGGAGCTGAGGGTTGGCAGATCACCTGGAAGTTCCTACCTTACCTGTGCCTGCCTGGTGATGCTGGACCTCTCTGAAGTTATAAAGGCCAAGTAGGATCCTGCAGCACCCTAAATAAGCCAAACGGAATATTCAAAAGAGCTGAAAGGAATAGCACATGAAATTTCAGCATTGGATCCCCAAGAGAACCCAGATGAAGTAGCCTGAGAAATTGCTCAGGGAAGGCTGGAATCGCTCAGGGAAGCAGATGGAGTTTCTGAAGTTTAGGGAGGAAGAGAGCATTTTATGTGGACTGGGCTTGCAGGTGTAACCAGCACAGATCAGAGGCACAACTGATTAAAGCTACAGAGATGCTGGAAAGGAACAGACGGACTGGTCCAAAGCCAGGGAGGAAATGAAAGGCAAGATGAAGCCCTATCATCGAGCAGCATTGATAGACGAGGTTTGGACCATTGTATAGAAGATGCCAGAGGGTTGGGCAGATGCCAGTGGAGAAAGAGACCACATGACTAGACTCTTAAAGAGAAGACTGAGAAGTGGGGTTTACGTGAATAGAAAATAGAAGAAAGATGTGATTACTGAGAAGAGAAATTGGCCAGCACATGGAGTATCAGGTATTAATATTGAAGGCACATGGTAGATAAATGAACCAGTCAGCAAAGGGCATAGAAGACCAAATGCAGGTATAGAGAAATGAAGTGACCTGGGTCAAAGGAAGCAGAGGTATGTTCCCCACCTCATGCCCACATACTGCCTGAGCAGAGGTCTGCTCTCAACTCTAGTAATTATTCATGTAGAATAATTATAAGTACATGTGTTGGTACCAACATCCATCTCTGCCCTTACCTCATTTGAGCAGCCCTTTTTCAACTAAGTAGCCAAGAATTGAAAAAATGTATGAATTACAGCACAGGGAAATCAGAAAATGACCAATAGTCTCCAGTCAGTTCTGGAACAAGTTTTGTATCTTGAATTGGCACTGCATTATTTTTCTGGATTTGTTGTAGGAAATTGTAAAATTTTCAACATCCTAATGACCATCAGTAAATTACTGATTTAAAAGAGTTTGGTTTAGCTGGAATATTGTGCAACTACTTAAAAGAATGAATGGCATTCATACGTGCTCACATGGGAAAAGTCCAGGATTCCTTGCTAAGACAAAGAAAGCAAGTTGGAGATTCTATGTATAATATAATCCCACTTG
>NW_016107425.1:2131322-2136366 GCF_001604975.1 Cebus imitator | reverse complement strand
AAATAAAAATAAATAAAAATTAAAAAAACAATAATAAAGGGAGCAACTCCTCATCCAACCAAGTTTGATCATGAAATTGCAGGAATTCAGTCACATCTACAGGCTCCACCTCTAATTCTATCTTGCTATTTCTTGCTAGTATCTTGCTATTTCTACCACAGCTGCAGTGAAGGTTTGAACCTCTCAAAAGTCAAGCATGAGCATTGGAATTAACTTTTCCCAAACCCCTGTTAATGCTGATGTTTTGACCTCCTCCTAAAAATCACAAATGTTCTTAATGGCATCTAGAATGGTAAATCCTTTCCAGAAAGCTTTCAATTTACTTTGCCCAGATATGTAAAAGGAATCACTATCTATGTCAGCTATAGTCTTATGACATATATTTCCTTTGTTGTTGATTTTTGTTTTTAGGTACTGGGTCTTGCTGTTACCCAGGCTGGTCTTAAGCTCTTGGCCTCAAGCAATCCTCCCACCTCAGCCTCCTGAGTCTCTGGGATTACAGGCACAAGCCATCAGCCTGGCTCCAAATATATTTTTTAAATAATAAGAGTTGCCAAGGGTGGTGCCTCATACCTGTAATCCTAGCACTTTGGGAGGCTAAGGCAGGGAGATTGTTTAAGCCCTGGAGTTCTAGACCAGCCCAGCCAACACAGTAAGATTTGTCTCTATAAAAATAGAAAAACTTAGCCAGAAGTGGTGGCACATGCCTGTAGTCCCAGCTACTCAGGAGGCTGAGGCAGGGGGATCACTTGAGCTTAGAGTCTGAAGCCATAGTGAGCCATAATTGTGCCACTGCACTCCAGCTTGGGCAGCAGAGACCTAACTCAAAAAAAAAGAAAAAAAATTAGCTAGACATGGAGCACATGCCTGCAGTCTCAGCTGCTTGGAGGCTGGGGCAGGAAGATCACTGGATCCCAGAGTTCAAGGCTGCATTAAGCTGTGATTGTGCCAGTGCACATCAGCCTGGGTGACAGAATGAGCCTCCCTCTCTAAACAAATGAATAAATAGATAAGACTTGAAAATCAAAATTACTCCTTGATCCATGGGCTGCAGAATGGATATTGTGTTAGCAGGCAAGAAAACATTGATTTCCTTGTACCTCTCCATCAGAGAGCTCTTTGGTGACCAGGTACATTGTCAGTGAGCAATAGTATTTTGAAAGGAATCTTTTCTTCTGAGCAGTAGGTGTCAACTGTGAGCTTAAAGTATCCAGTAAACCATACTGTAGACAGATGTGCTGTCATTCAGGCTTTGTTGTTCCATTTACAGAGCATGAATAGAGCAGATTTAGCATAATTCTTAAGGACCCTAGAATTTCCAGAATGGTCAATGAACATTAGCTCTCACTTAGAGTCATCAGCTGCATTAGCCCCTAACAAGAGAGTCAGCCTGTCCTTTGAAGATTTGGAGCCAATTATTCTCTTCTCTTCTTTAGCTGTGAAAGTACTAGATGACATCTTCTTCCAAGGCTATTCCATCTACATGGAAAATCTTTTGTTTCATGCAGTCGCCTTCATCAACAGTCTTAGCTAGATCTTCTGAATAACTTGCTGTACTTTCTGCATCAGCACTTGCTGCTTCATCTTGCACTTTTATGTAATGGAGACAGCTTCTTTCCTTAAAGCTCATGAACCAACCTCTTCTAGCCTCTAACGTTTCTTCTGCAGCTTCCTCACCTCTATCAGCTTTCATAGAATTGAAGAGAGTTCAGAGTCTGAACTCTCTGTATTAGGCTTTGGCTTAAGGGAAGGTTGTGGTTGGTTTGATCTTCTATCCAGAAGATCAAACTTTCTCCACGTCAACAAAAGTGAAGTGTGTTCACTAGAGTAGCACTTTTAATTTCCTTCAAGAACTTTTCCTTTGCCTTCACAACTTAGCTAAGAGTTTGGTGCAAGGGGCCTAGCTTTTGGCCTGTCTTGACTTTCAACATGCCTTCCTCACTAAGCTTAATCATTTCTAGCTTTTGATTTAAGTTGTGAGATATGGCCAGGCATGGTGGCTCATACCAGTAATCCCTTTGGGATGCTGAGGTGGGAGGATCACTTGAGCCCAGGAGTTCCAGACCAGCCTGGTGTTAGAAGTAAATTTTTGGTGCCACAAAAGAAATAGCACTCAAATATAAATTTTCTCAGCAAGGCAATTTACTTCTATAGAAGGGTGGATCTCACAAACAGAGCAATGGCAAGAGCACACCTGAACAGGGGAGGGGAAGGAGTTCTTATCCCTGATGCAAGTACCCCTAACTGCTGTGTCATTCCCCTATTGGCTAGGGTTGGGCTGCACAGTCTAAGCTAATTCCAATTAGCTATTTTAAAGAGAGCAAAGTATGAGCCAGTAGTTTGGGTGGGAAAGATGGTTATGAAACAAGTAACTAAAGGTGACTCAGGTCAAAGCAGGTGACCAGGATGAGTCAAGACTCTAAACACATGGATTAGGAGGGGGATGTGGGAGGGGGACATGCGGTTTCGACAAGAGGAATAGGTGCAGGTAAACAGGGAAACAGACATAAACTACTGATTAGAGCTGGTGGGGAGGTTGTTTACTGAAACTAGAGGCCTGGAGATGAAGAGAACAAGGAAGTTAAACTTTAAAATGGAGAACAAAGAACACAGAAAATGAACATACGGATTCTTTGAAGAGAAACTTGGAACTCACTATATTCAAAACTGGGAAATGTGGCCAAACCCCATCTCTACAAAAATTTTTTTTTAAATTACCCAGGTTTGGTGGTGCATGCCTGTAGTTCCAGCTACTTGGAAGGCTGAGGTAGGAGGATTGCTTGAGCCAGGGAGATGGAGGCTACAGTGAGGTATGATCATGCCACTGCACTCCAGCCTGGGCAACAGAGCAAGACCCTGTCTCAAGTAGATAAAGTGAGAGATGTGACTCCTTTTTCACTGGAACACTTAGAGGGCATTGTAGGGGTACTAATTGGTCTAATTTTTTTTAACTTCCATTTTAGATCTGGGGATACATGTGAAGGTTTGTTACCCAGGTAAACGTGTCATGGAGGTTTGTTTTACACATTATTGCATCATCCAGGTATTAAGCCCAGTACCAGATAGTTATCTTTTCTTCTCTTCTCCCTCCTCCCACCCTCCCCCATCAGGTAGATCCCAGTGTCTATTGTTTCTTTCTTTGTGTTCATAAATTCTTATCATTCAGCTCTCACTTATAAGTGAGAACGTGTAGTATTTGTTTACTGTCCTGAGTTGATTTGCTAAGGATAATAGTCTCCAGCTCCATTCACGTTCCTGCAAAACACATAATCTCATTCTTTTTTATGGCTGCATAGTATTTCATGGTGTATATGCACCAGATTTTCTTTATCCAGTCTGTCCTTGATAGGCATTTAGGTTGATTTCATGTCTTTGCTACTGTGAATAGCGCTACAATGAACATTCATGTGCATGTGTCTTTATGATAGAATGATTTATATTTCTCTAGATGTACATCTAGTAATGACATTGCTGGGTCAAATAGTAGTTTTGCTTTTAGCTCTTTGAGGAATCACCATACTGCTTTACACAATGGTTGAATCTATTTACACTCCCACCAACAGTGTGTAAGTGTTCCCTTTTCTCCACCACCTTGTCAGCATCTGCTATTTTTTGAATTTTTAATCATAGAATTGGGCTAATTTTAATATTCTTGTGTCTCAGGGAATAGAGGCCTGAGGAGAGGAATAGAGATGGGGAAAGGAGAGTCAATGGAGCAGTCAGAACGCACATATTTACCAATTAAGTTCAATGTTTATACGGGCATGGTTCTTGGTGCCCAACCCAATTACAATAGTCACATCAAAGATCACTGATAATAGATCATCATAATGGATACAATAATAATGAAAAAGTTTGGAATGTTATAAGAATTATCAAAATGTGACATGAAGATATGAAGTGAGCACATGCTGTTGGAGAAATGGTACCAATAGACTTGGTGGATGCCAGGTTGCCACAAATCTTCAATTTCTAAAAACCACAATATTTGCAAAGCACAATAAAGTGAAGCACAATAAAACAAGGTGTGCCTGTATTTGTTGGCTGTAGATAGCCCTTAAAAGAGCAGCCATAAAATGTAAATTATAGGTTTGCATTAGGGCAGGAGTTTGCAAACTTGTTCTATAAAAGGCCAGATGACATATATTAGCAAGGCATATCATTGAACTCTGCCATGGCAGCCCAAAAGCAGATGCTACATAAATGAATGAATGTGCCTGTGGTCCAATAAAACTTTACTAATGGACACTCAAGTTTGATTTTTATATAATTTTATGTGTCACAAAATATTATTATTCTTTCTTTGTTTTTCAACCATTTGAAAATGTGAAAATTAGTCTTAGCTCCCAGGCCACAGTTTGCTGACCACAGCCTTAGGGAATGGACTTTAGAAGGTTATAAAGATATTAGGAGAGGCCAGGGGTTATGGCTCATGCCTATAATCCCAATGCTTTCGTATGCTGAGGCAGGTGGATCACTTGAGGCCAGGAGTTCGAGACCAGGCTGGCCAACATGGTGAAATCCCATCTCTATAAATACAAAAATTAGCTGAGCATGGTGGCCCATGTCTGTAATCCTAAGATCCTTTCAGAGGCACCTGAGGTCAAAACTATTCTCATAATATTACTATAACATCTGCTTTTTTTCACTCCCAATCTCCCATAAACATAGAGCAGAGTTTTCCAGAGATGACAGGGTGTGCACTATAACACAGTGTATGCAGAAGTAGACCTAAGAATCTAGCTATCTTCTATCCAGCAAAATACCAAAGAGATTTGCAAAGATGTAAAACAGTGTCATTCTTCTCACGAATTTTTGTTTTGGAAAATATTAGTTTTCAGGCCGGGCGCGGTGGCTCAAGCCTGTAATCCCAGCACTTTGGGAGGCCGAGGCGGGTGGATCACGAGGTCAAGAGATCGAGACCATCCCGGTCAACATGGTGAAACCCCGTCTCTACTAAAACTACAAAAAATTAGCTGGGCATGGTAGCACGTGCCTGTAATCCCAGCTACTCAGGAGGCTGAGGCAGGAGAATTGCCTGAAC
>NW_016107425.1:2129037-2131027 GCF_001604975.1 Cebus imitator | reverse complement strand
CAGGCAATTCTCCTGCCCCAGCCTCCTGAGTCGCTGGGATTACAGGCACGCGCCACCATGCCCAGCTAATTTTTTGTATTTTTAGTAGAGACGGGGTTTCACCATGTTGACCGGGATGGTCTCGATCTCTTGACCTCGTGATCCACCCGCCTCGGCCTCCCACAGTGCTGGGATTACAGGCTTGAGCCACCGCGCCCGGCAATTGTTCTTATTTTTTAATGAATTAACAAATATTTTTCAGCTACTCAGGAGGCTGAGGCAGAAAAATCGCTTGAACTCAGGAGACAGAGGTTGCAGTGAGCTGAGATCATGCGACTACACTCCAGCCTGGGGGACAGAGGGAGAGTCTATATCAAAAAAAAACCAAAAAACAGAAAACAAAAAAAAAGAAAAGAAAAGGGAAAGAAAACAAAAGGAAATGGTTACCATAAAAATCAGAATCAGGATAATAGTTATCTAGGATGAGGGGGAGGTTGAGAAGGAGGTGATCAGGATGGGACATGTGGAAAGAGATTCTGGGAAAGAGAGCAATGTTCTGTTTCTTAACCTGTGCAGTGTTTTCATGGGTTTTTGTAATGATATTTCTTTTATAATTATGCATCATGCTTTATATTTGTGTTTTATGCACAATTTCTCTGTGTGTTATCTCTGACAATTAATAAAGGTTTAAAATAAACAAATCAGCTTCAGTTTTATGTGACTGTAAAAGTCCTGAAATTGCTGGACTTGTGTGTTAATACAGCTTGATTTTTGCATAAATATATCAGTAGAAAACCATCTATTCCTGATTTGACAAATGCTCCTATGTTCTATGTTATTTTACGGTTCCCCTGCCAGTTGATTTAAATACAGATTAGCTGTTGAATAAATACATTAAACACTATTCCAAAATGGTGACATTTGGGTTCCAAAGTATGGCAAGACCATTCTAAGAATAACTTAAACAGCATTGTATTATATTGAATGTTTAATGTAGGTCATCCCCATTTTGCTAAGCCTTATTATACCAAGTAAGCTCATTCCCAAGCCATAAAAAGCAATTCAAAAGAATTTCCACATCCTCGGGATACTAGACACCAGTACTCTGAAGATCATACTCTGAAAATTGGCTCAGGCAAATTTCAATATGCAAATTTATGCTTTAAAATTACACTTCATTAAAATACACTTACCAGTTTAAGTGGAGGCTGATTTTGTAACTGCATTTGGAATTTAGATTCCTACTACTTTCAAACAAATGCTATGTAAACATGAAAATTAAGTAATCAAATGATTCTTTGCCCTCCTTCTACAACACTTTTTACTTGTAAATACATATCCTGAAAACATCCCACTAAGGAAATGAAGTCCCTTGGCTTTGGAAATATACTTTAACCAAGTGGAGCGCAGACTGCCCTGACCTCATGAAGATCACAGGCACAGAGAAACCTCACAAAGGCCCCGGGCAACTCAGCCCAGAAACTCTGCCCAGGCCTAAATAAGCCCTTTGCATTTCCTACTTTCACCAGCCAACCCCAGAAGTTTGGCCTGTATTCTCAAGGTTGGCCTCTGCTCCTCCTAGCCCTTAAGGTCCTCCTCCTAAGTCTGGCTGCAATAGGGTCTATGGTGTCCCCAGTCACTGCTTTCATTACTGCTCTGGTTTGAGAAAAGGGCAGAAAAAGCACAGAATGCATGGTGTCTGGGCACGGTGGCTGATGCCTATGATCCCAGCACTTTGGGAGCTGAGGGGGGGATCACAAGGTCAGGAGATTGAGACCATCCTGGCTAACATGGTGAAACCCCATCTCTACTAAAAATACAAAAATTAGCTGGGTGTGGTGGTGTGTGCCTGTAATTCTAGCTGCTCAGGAGGCTGAGGTAGGAGAATCTCTTGAACTGGGGAGTTAGAGGTTTCAGTGAGCCAAGATCACGCCACTGCACTCCAGCCTGCTGATAGAGTGAGACTCAGTCTCAAAAAAAGAAATCACTACTATAGCACCTCATATTTATT
>NW_016107425.1:2123222-2128681 GCF_001604975.1 Cebus imitator | reverse complement strand
CAAAAATAATGGCCAAAAAATTCCCTAATCTAGTGAACAACATAAATTTACAGTTTCAAGAAGTTCAGCAAATTCAAGGAGAAATAAAAACCACATCTAAGTATGTTACTGCTGAAAACCAAAGATAAAGAGAAGAATCTTTAAAGCAACCAAAGAAAAATGACTCTTTACTACAGGATAACAATAATAGTTTTAATAGACAACTTCTCATCTAAAACAATGGAAGCCAGAGACAGTGGTGTAATATTTAAATCTTTAAAAAAAAACTGTCCACCCAAACTTCTATATTGAGTAAAAATACATTTTAAGAATGAAAACAAAGACATTTTCAAACAAATGACAACTAAAAGAATGGATCACAGCAGACCTGCACTACAAGAAATGCTAAAGGAAAAAGTTCAGGCTGGAAGAAAATGAAACCAGATGGAAACTCAGTTCTTCAGAGAGAAATAAAGACTGCCAGATGGCCAGGTATGGTTGTTAACACCTGTCATCCCAGGGTTTTGGGAAGCCAGGGCAGGAAGATTCCTTGAGCCTAGGAGTTGAAGACCAGACTGGGCAACGAAGCAAGATCCTATCCTACAAAACAATTTTTTAATAGCTGGTTATGCTGGTGCATGCCTTTGGTCAACGCCCCCTCCGTGGGAGACTAAGTTTAAAGGATCACTTGAACCCAGGAGCTTGGGCTGCAGTGAGCTATGATCATACAACTACACTTCAGCCTGGGTGACAAAGTGAGATCCCATCTCTTTAAAAAGAAAAAACAAAAAAACCCCACCAGAAATAATAAGTATGTAGGCAAATATAAAAGATTATCTTTCTCTCTCTTAATTTATTTAAATACATATGACTATTTAAGGTAAAATTGTAACAAAGTATCATGGTAGCTACAGCATTCTCATACATGATACATGTGACAACTACAGCATAAAGCAGGAGTCAACAAACTTTTTCTATAAATGAAGACAGGAATATTCTAGACTCTCTAAACAATATGGTCTCTGTTGCAACTACTCAGCTATGCCATCACAGCATGAAAGCAGCCATAGATAATAATAAGTTAACGTGTGTAGCATATTGCAA
Organism: Cebus imitator; assembly: GCF_001604975.1. NCBI lineage: Eukaryota > Metazoa > Chordata > Mammalia > Primates > Cebidae > Cebus > Cebus imitator. The sequence goes on along the minus strand of NW_016107425.1, from coordinate 2,127,598 downwards.
TAAAAAAAAAGCAGGTACAGGCAAGATTTTACTCACAAGTAATAGTTTGCCAAAGCCTGACGTAAAGAATTGGGGGTACATAAAACTATATGGTTGTAAAATTTTTATATTGAATATGAAGTAGTACCATAATTCCAGGTAGACCATAAAAAGTTAAGGACATATATTATAATCCCTAGAGCAACCATTTAAAATAAAAATGCAAAGAATAACAGAAAAGCCAATATAGGAAAATAAAATGGGACCAGGCACAGTGGCTCACAACTGTAATTCTAATGCATTGGAAGGCCAAGGTAAGAGGATTCCTTGAGTCCAGGAGTTCAAGACCAGATTGGGCAACATAGCAAGACCGCCATCTCTACAAAGTAAATAAATAAATAAAAATGCCAGGCATGGTAGCATGCACCTATAGTCCTGGCTACTCAGTAGGCTAAGGCAAGACGACCGCTTGAGCCCAGGAGTTTGAAGAGGCAGTGAGCTATCATCACACCAATGTGTTCCAGCCTGGGTGATAGAGTGAGACCATGTATCTAAAAATAAATAAGTAAATAAAATGTAATTTTAAGAAAATATCTAATTACTCTAGAGAAAACAGCAAAGGAGGAACAGAGGAACAAAAACAAACCAGTGAAACAAACAGAAAACAAATAGATATAAATCCAAATCTATAAATTATTTATATTAAATCTAAATGGACCAAACTGGAATTAAAAGGCAGAGGTTATCAGACTAAATTAAAAAAAACAAGACCTAGCTATATGCTTTCTACAAGAGACATACTTGTGCCGGTTACCAATTTATTGCCTCTCAGCCCCAAATTCACCTTTCATTGCAGGTTCTGTAAAAACGGAGCTAGGTTCTTTAGATACTTTTCCTTTTACCATCCAGCAAAATATCAAGTTTTGTCAGTAGAGGGCACTGGAGAAACACCACAGGAAGAAAGGATTTTCTCTCCCGGTTTTGTGGTGCTCTCTCAGCAGATAACTCGCAGCACTATCATCTTCTCTAGTGCCCAGGTCCTGAAGTTCACAGTGGTCAGAAATAAACAGATGCCAGCAACTTCTCCCATATCCCCTCAGGCAGTTTCAGAGCAGAAAATCCCTCTAGCAAAACTCGCTCCGCATTAATGACTTTCATGGGTATCCTAGAAAATAAGTGTCTGGCAAGTTTTGGAGGGTGGATTTCCAGCAAGTTCTGGGTTTTTTTAATTGTTTATTTATGTTTGTATGTATGTATGTATTATTTATTTAGAAACAGAGTCTCACTCTGTCGCCCAGGATGGAATGCAGTGGTGTGATCTCAGCTCACTGCAATCTCTGTCTCCCAGGTTCAAATGATTCTGCTGCCTTAGCCTCCCAAGTAGCTGGGATTACAGGTGCCCACCACCACACCTGGCTAATTTTTCTATTTTTAGTAGAGATGGGTTTTCATCATGTTGGTCAGGCTGGTCTCTCGAACTCCTGACCTCAGGTGTTCCACCCACCTTGGCTTCCCAAGTGCTGGGATTACAGGCATGAGCCACTGCACCTGACCACAGCAAGTTCTGTTAATGCGGCATCACATTGGCTTCTCTGCCATTCAATGAGCCACCCTCTTCAACAAGGTCTAGCTCTCAGCTTGGCAATAAGGGCATGAGAGGTAATAGGGAGGAAGGGCATTCTTCTCTGGACAACCTATCTCAGCCTTAAGGATAGTGGATGCTCCTTGTATTTGCTAGTTCTATATTCTTTAGAGTTTTCTTTACTACTAGCCAGTCCCTCATTATTCCAATCCCCTGTTTTATTTAATAATTCTTTATATTAAGCTTTTCCATTTCAAATTTCTGTATCATTTTTGTCTCTTGATTAGACTCTCACTGATTTGACCTTTGAGTATAAAGACAGATAGATCAAAAGAAAAAGATGTAAAAATATATGCCCTGCAAATAATAAGCACAAAAAAGCTGGACTGGCTATCTTATGATCATATAGTCTTCAAGACAGAGTATACCAGAGATACAGTGAGACATTATACAATGATTAAAGATTTAATTCACCAAAAAGATATGGATGTACTTAAAAACAGAACTCCAAGATACATTATTGAAGATTTTAATATCTTTTTCTCAGTAATTGATAGAACAGTCCAAAAAAATAGCAAAGAGAAATTTTCAACAACACTATCAACCACCTTGACTTAATGGAAATTTTAGAGCATTATACCCAACAACTACAGAATATTCTTTTCGAGCCCATGTATTATACTCACCAAAACAGTCCATATATAGGCCATAAAGTAAGTCTAAATAAATTTCAAAATGTTAGTATCCTACAAAGTATGTTCTCTGACCACAATATAATTAAAATAGAAATTAGTAATAGCAAGACATCTAGTAAAACCCCATATTTGAAAAGTAAACAACATCCTTTTAAATAACAATGGGTCAAAGAATAAATCACAAGAAAAATTTTAAACATTTCAAAGTGAATGATAATGAAAATACAACATGTTGAATATATGGAATACATATAAGCAGTTATTAGACTAGAGGTTCCCCAAATTTCTTGGTTCACAATGCCTTCCTTCATTGTCTCAGTAAGTTTTTTTGTTTTTGTTTTTGCGTTTGTGTTTTTGAGATGGAGTCTCGCTCTGTCACCCAGGCTGGAGTGCAGTGGCGCAATCTCAGCTCACTGCAACCTCTGCCTCCCAGGTTCAAGCAATTCTCCTGCCTTAGCCTTACCAGTAGTTGGGATTACAGGCACCCACCACCATGCCCAGCTAATTTTTGTATTTTTAGTAGAGACAGGGTTTTGCCATGTTGGTCAGGCTGGTCTCGAACTCCTGACCTCAGGTGATCCACTTGCCTTGGCCTCCTAAAGTGCTGGGATTACAGGCATGAGCCACAGTGCCTGACCTGGTCTCAGTAAGTTTTTAAAGTGCCCCTGGCCAAAAAAAACACATAAGAGTTACATTTATTAAGTACAGTCATATGTTGCTTAATGACGGGAATACATTCTGAGAAAGGCCTCGTTAGGCGATTTCACCATTGTGCAAACATCATGGAGTATGCTTACACGAGCCTACATGGTCTAGTCTACTACATACCTAGGCTATATAGAAGGGCCTATTGCTCCTAGGCTACAAACTTATATAGCATGTTACTGTACCGAATGCTAGAGGCAATGAGAACACAACAGTAAGTATCTGTGTATCTGAATACATCTAAACATAGAAATGGTATACCTGTATAGACCACTTGCCATGACTGAAGCTTGCAGGACTTGAAAGTTGCTCCTGGTGTCAGTGAATAAATGCGAAGCCCTAGGACATTACTGTACACTACAGTAGACTTTATAAACACTGTACATTTAGGCTACACTAAATATATTTAAAACTTTTTTTTCAATAATAAATTAATCTTAGCCCTTAGCTTCCTTTCACATTATTATTTTTTTTTTTGAGACGGTCTCACTCTGTCACCTGGGCTGGAGTGCAGAGGCACAATCCCAGCTCACTGCAACCTCCACCTCCCAGTTCAAGCAATTCTCATTCCTCAGCCCCACATAGCTGGGATTACAGGCGCCTGCCACCATACCTGGCTAATTTTTATATTTTTAGTAGAGACGGCATTTCACCATGTTGGCCAGGCTGGTGTCAAACTCCTGGATTCAAGTGATCCACCCACCTCAGCCTCCCAAAGTGTTGGGATTACAGGCGTAAGCTACTGTGCCCGGCCTACTCTAACTTTTTTACTTTGTAAATTTTTAAAATTTTCTTTAACTTTTTTACTCTTTTGTAATAACACTTATCTTAAAACATACATTATATAGTTGTACAAAAATATTTTTTCTTTATATCCTTATTCTATAAATTTTTTCTTTCTTTTTTTTTTTTTTGAGATAAATTTTTTTTTTTCCTCTTTTTTTTTATTTTGAAACTTTCTTTGCTCTCTGTTTCTTTTGCCTCCCAGGTTCAAGTGATTTCCAGTGCTAATTTTTATATTTTTAGTAGAGACGGGATTTCCCCATGTTGGTCAGGCTGGTCTTGAACTCCTGACCTGAAGTGATCCACCCACCTCAGCCTCCCAAATTGTTGGGATTACAGGCATGAGCCATGGCACTGAGCCTGTTTTTTTCTATTTTTAAAATTTTTTACTTTTTAAACTTTTGTTACAAACTAAGATACAAACACACATATCAGCCTACCCCTACACTGAGTCAAGATCATCAATATCACTATCTTCCACCCCTACATCTTGTCCCACTGGATCAATTATATGCACAGATCTGTCATTTCCTATGATAACAAGGCCTTCTTGTGAAATAATTCCTGAAGGACCTGTTGAGGTTCTTATTGAAATGGTGTCACTCTTTTTAGAAATACGTTCTTGGTGGTTT
>NW_016107425.1:2119006-2123157 GCF_001604975.1 Cebus imitator | reverse complement strand
AGCGATTCTCCTGCCTCAGCCTGTGGAGTAGCAGGGGTTACAGGTGCTTGCTATCATGCCTAGCTAATTTTGTTTTTTTGAGACGGAGTCTTACTCTTGTCCTACAGGCTGGAGTGCAATGGCATGATCTGGGCTCACTGCAATCTCCACCTCCTGGGTTCAAGCAATTCTCCTGCCTCAGCCTCCCAAGTAGCTGAGATTACAGGCACCTGACACCATACCCAACTAATTTTTGTATTTTTAGTAGAGATGGGGTTTCACCATGTTGGCCAGGTTGGTCTTGAACTCCTGACCTCAAGTGATTCACCCGCCTCAGCCTCCCAAAGTGCTAGGATTACAGGTGTAAACCACCACACCCAGCCTATTTTCTAACCTTTTAAGGTGCTTTTTGAGGTCTGCAAAACTTCTGCTAAACGCTTCATTGTGAATTTCCTTGGTGGTACTTATTTTATATCTCCTGCAGTTTCCTTTTCTCTCGCCTCTTCATCTACACTTTCTTGTTCCATTTCCAACAACTATTCATTAGTTAATTCCTCAGGAACCATCTCTAGGCGCTCCTCAATGTTGTCATTCTTGTTCATGCCCAGGTTAATGTTGTTTGCCATCTCAGCCACAGCCTTGTTGATTTTTGCAGCCTCCTCATCCTTGGCAAATCCTTTAAAGTACTGGACAAACCTCTTGAGTCTCTTCTTCCAGATGCCATTCATACAGTTTTTGGTGACATCACCCCAAGCCTAAGCAAGCTTCATCTTAATGCAGTCATAGACGTTGCAATCCTTCCAGGGTTGCATCAGTGTTTCTCTGGGTCTTCTTCAGTTGCAGCAATAGCCTGAAAGAAGGTCCTCCTCAGGCAGTGAGCTTTAAAAGCTGCTGTAACTCCTTGATCCACTGGATCAAAGAGGTGATGTTTGGAGGGAGAAACACCACTTTGATGTTGTGATGAAGAGTGCCAATAAAAGGAGGATGTGCTGGAGCATTATCAACAATAAGCAATAAGCAGTGGCTCTCGCCTGCAACCCCAGAACTTCGGGGGGCTGGGGCAGGCGGATCACTCGAGCCCAGGAGTTCAAGACCAGGCTCGCCAACATGGTAAGACTTTGTCCCTACAAAAACACACAAAAATTAGCTGCGTGAGGTGGCTTGCACCTATAGTTCCAGCTACCCAGGAGGCTGGGGTGGGAAAATTACTTGAGCCCAAGAGGTGGAAGTTGCAGTGAGCCAAGATTACACCACTGCACTCCAGCCTGGGTGACAGAGTGAGACCTTGTCTCAAAAAAATAAAAATAAAAAACAATAAGCAGAATCTTGGAAAGTTTGTTATCCTCCAAACAATACTCCTGCATTCTGCTAGCATAGCAATTTAGGAGAGAATCCTGGAAGAGGATTCATGACTATTGAGTAATATAGTACACTGGCCTGTGTGAGCTTATTGATATGCTTGAAGGCCCTGGGGCTCTCACTGTGCCAGGTCACAAAGGGTTTCAATTTGTAGCCTGCAACATTGTACCCATGCGAGACTGTTATCCTGTCCTCAAAAACCTTGAAACCTGACATTAACTTGACCTTCTTCCTTGTAGATGAAAGTCCTTTTTGGCACCCGTTTCCAGAATAGAGTTCTACCCGTGCTGAAAGTTTGCCCTGGCAAGTATTTTCCTCCACAATCAGCTTATCTAAAGTCTCCAAAAGTTCTTCAGCTGCCTTCACATCAGCACTCACAGACTCACCACTCACGTTCACATTATGTAATGGATAACAGCTCTGGAATTGTTTAAACTACCAGAGCTAACAGTAAATTCGACCTCACAGTCAGGTCCAGCCTTTTCTTTTATCACTGCAAACAAAGGTTTTGCTTTGGCTGTGTTGGTCACGATGCTGAGAGGGATGCGCTTCTGTGTATGGCCTTCAATCCAGGTCATCAGAAGCATCTCCATATCTGATATTGACCGTTCTCAAATTTGTATTAATCTCATTGCCTTCAATGAAGCAAATACCTCAACAGCTTCCATCACTTAGTTGTTTTTATTCTTCAGAATCTTAGCTATGGTGGAATAGGACATGCCTGCCTGATGAACAAACATTATCACTGACTTTTCACCTTTGTAGTTCTTAATCACTTTTCATCTTTTTTCTGGGTTAATCACCCAGTGTGACTCTCACTAACAACATTAGCCATGATGTTTGAATGTTGACTACTGTACTGAACAAAACACAAGATTAATCATGTATGTTGCCCATTGTTGACCAAAACATTGTTATGGGGCACATGACTCTAGTTAGATCCAAACAATTTCATAAGTATTTAAATCCTAACAACTTACTAGCCATTTGAAAAAAACAATACACAGAGTTGAAAGAATACATAATATTCATATCTCATCACAGTCAAATAACAGGATTGCAACATAATAGGATGTGTGTACCTGTTGAGCCCCGAACTACTTCTCACACCTCAGAACCAGATTGGATATCACCACCCTTATTCCCTGTTCCACACTGATTTTCACATGCTACTTGCCTTTATCATAGTTGTGCTGAATACGATGACATACCGCAAAGATATATTATCAAAAAGACTGTTCTGCAATCTCCTGTTGAAACTATGAATTACCTCAAGCTACACAGTTTGCAGGGTGTAATTGTGTTTTCCTTGAATTTTGAAAACATCCCATGCCACCCCTGTGAGTTCGCTGCAGTGCCCCAGATACTTTGGCACAGATAGAGAGGAAAATGTATAGAATTGAATGTATATATTGGAAGAACAATGTAAGAAGATAATTACAGTCAAATGTAGCAAGTACGTACAGGCTACCAGGATTTGGAGAAGCATTATAGAGAAAGGCTAAATTGCCTTGAGTAGACTATAAGTAGAAATCTGGACGCTGAAGACACTACCACAAGTTCAAAAGAAAGTAACGAAGCTGCTACTGAAAACTAGAGGAAGGATGGATCCTTTTATGCAATGGCCGAAAACTAAAGAGAAAGTATCTGTATCCCAATGACATCATCTCAGTCACTGGACCCAGCTTTGCTTGAATCCAGATGAGCCCCAGGACAATAAATTCTGTATTCTGCTTAAACAGATTTAAATTGTGTTTTTAATACTTATAACAGATCATTAATGAAATCTGTATTAAATAAATAACCTGCTACTTGGGAGGCTGAGGCAGGAGGATCACTTGAGCCCTAGAGGTGGAGGTTGCAGTGAGCTGAGATTGTGCCACTGCACTCCAGCCTGGGTGACAGAGTAAGACCCCATCTCATAAATAAATAAATAACCTGCATTGTTGAGAATGGGAAACAAGTTCTTTGCGGAGCGTTTACTACAGCCTTTAATAATAATAAACTGCTGTAAATTGTACAAAGACAGAATCTACCAAATGCATCAATGTTCAAAGAGAATATAAGACTACCTCCTATATATAAAGGAGGTATATATAATAAAGATAATTATAGTCAAATGTGGCAAGTAGGTATGGGCTATATAAAGGATATATATACACACACATATGTATATGAAGTAGCCTCATATGTCTCACACACACACATATACACATACATATTCTAGAGATAGAATCTTGCCTTGTTGCTCAGGCTGGAAGGCAGTGGCGCAAGCCACAACCATAGCCTACTCTAGCCTCGAACTCCTGGACTCAAAGGATTCTCCTGCCTCAGTCTCCCAAGTAGCTGGAACTATAGACATACTGCTTTGACCAACTGGAAGATCCTTTTAAGTTCAGCCTGCCTACTGTATCTTGTGCTATGCAAAGTTCTCCTCTGAGCAACTGCCACATCTTCATTTTTTACTGTACACCATAACATCCTGTGGAATTTACTGGCTGAAATATTGTTATTCACACAAACAAATATGAGTACTAAAATCACATGACAGAACTGTTATGAAGTAGCCATCCAAATGATCCAGGACATACTTATATTAATTTTTTGTCATCATTGAAGTAAAAACCTGGAATATAATTCTTGCACAAACAGTATGGCTCCAGGTATGTCCAGGTCCCAGTTTAAGAAACACTGCTGTGGCCGGGCGCGGTGGCTCAAGCCTGTAATCCCAGCACTTTGGGAGGCCGAGGCGGGTGGATCACGAGGTCAACAGATCGAGACCATCCTGGTCAACATGGTGAAACCCCGTCTCT
>NW_016107425.1:2117344-2118781 GCF_001604975.1 Cebus imitator | reverse complement strand
AAAAAAAAAGAAACACTGCTGTAAGTGATAAACGCCATTTAACCATTTAAACTGTGGTGACGTCCTTATCATGTCAGGCAGAGCAATGCTGAACATACTCCACTCCTTCCTGAATTACTCAAGACTCATTATTCTAAATGTTAACAATTTCCAAGCTCTATCACAACCTCATCAAGGTGTGTCAGTATAGTTTCCCTATGCTAATTGGTCCCAAATTGGCTTAGGGGGCCATACATCAGCATTTGGTAGCTTATCTTTATTCCTAACCATCAATTTCCTTTTATCTTGCTTTCTTTTGATCTTGAGAAACAATACCTTAAACTCCTATAACATCTATTTCCTAATAATTTGTGAAAATTAAAACATAGTGATTTATTGCATTAGCATCTGTCACTTAATTGCTCAATAAATATTAGATAATCAATTACATATAAGCCAAATTTATCTCCAGATGGACCTCTCTACTAAGAGCTAAATGATACTTCCTAGTTGTGCTTGGAAATCTCATAGGCATTGTGGTAGACTGACTACAAAAAGGCCCCAATTCTTTATCTCTCCCTATAACCATGCCCTTTGCCATGTGACTTTGCTGCTCTTTCCACCAAGAAGTGGCATCTGCTTAGGATGACTAACCATTCTGGACTAACTAACCAGTTTGCCCAGGACTGAGGGGTTTCCTGGCACATAGGACTAGAGTGCTGAAATCAGCAAAATCGTGGGCAAACTGGGCTAAGTTGATCATCCCGAGTCCACTTCCCCTTTTGAATCGAGGCTGATCTCATGGCTTGCTTTGCTCAGTTTAGAATACAGTGCAAGTGGCCATGTGCACGTTCTGAGCATGGATCTCAAAAGGCATCTTACACTTCTCCTCTTGCTCAGATCCCCACCACTGCAGGCCAGCTGCAGGTCAGCCTGCTAGTTGATGAGATGGTCCAGTGACTCTTGTCACCTCAGCCAACAGCCATTGAATTGCTAGCCATGTGAGTGAGGCCATTCCAAACAAGCCAGCACCCAATTGAGTCAGCCCTCCACAGACACTTGAGCAAGCTTAGACATACAAACAATTAAAAAATGCTTACTGTTTGAAGCTACTGAGTTTTGGGATAACTTGTGACACAGTAGTAACTAACTGATAGAGATACCTCAAACTCAGCATTAAAGCTAAACATATATCTCAGAGAAGTGAAGACTTATGTTAACACAAAAACATATACACAAGGGTTTGTAGCAGCCTTATTCATAATAATCAAAATCTGGAAACAATCCAGATGTCCTTCAACGGGCAAATGGTTAAACAAACTGTGGTACATAATATGATGGAGGCCAGGCACAGTGTCTCACATCTGTAATCCCAGCACTTTGGGAGCCTGAGGTGGGCTGATCACGAGATCAAGAGTTCAAGACTATCCATGCCAACATGGTGAAGCCCCATCTCTA
>NW_016107425.1:2098524-2115213 GCF_001604975.1 Cebus imitator | reverse complement strand
GTCAGGGCTGTAAAATCTAGCTGCCCCTTCCCTCACAGGCTGTCACACACATAGCACTTTTTGTATATTAATATGTCCAATTTGTTAGCTTTACCGTGAATTGGGTCGATGTAGATGAAGACCCTAAATGACCACTGGGTGTCATCACTGTCTTATACAAGACTTCGTGTGGCTCCTTAGTATTCAGTCTTTTCTGGAGTGTGGTGATAAATTCTGCTCAGTTCTAAATGAAACCAAAGCACATCAATTCAGAGCTTAGCTATACAGGAATACCGGCAAGGAACACACAGCTGAGGACTGGGAAATGGACCAAAAACAATGTCTTGAAATGGCCCAAAATGACATCTTAAAGTCCATTCACTTAAGTTTGCATACTTTCCTTAAATGAAAGCCATTTGGGCCCTTTTAGCAGGAAGTCTCCCTTTTTTTTCTTTATTCTATTTGAAGTTATTTCATTATTAGTACCTCTTGTCTTTGTGCTGCCTTTGCCCTCGCTCATTCCATTATCTTAGGCACTGTCGTCCAAAAAAGACTAAAGTAGAAAGTTGGCTTATCACCCACCCCATGACAACTCCTAAGCATAATAAGCATGTGCCCAAGGCAAGAGTGACACTGACATGGAGGGGAGGGCCCCATGTGGCAGGGTGACAAAACTTCTGCAATCCATCACCTTTAAAAGGAAACGCATATGATTGGGGCTTAGAACTGCCAGAACCCCACTAAATATCATTTAAAGACTTATGTTCCTAATGATAACAACCAGCTGTGCTAACCTCTTTCTATTCATGCACTGACTGCACGTAGGAATCAAATGGTTTCAGTTCTGCGCTTGGCTTTCCATTCATCTGGTTTTCACAGCTAAAAGATGTTCTGCATTTTTTCCTGTAATTCTTTCCTGACAAAGTCATTGCATCCTGACTTCAAGGTCATTGTATTATAGTAGCTAAGGTGCCACATATGTCTCAAATTCAGTATCATAAAATATAAGAAGTTTATTTCAGATAACCTTCCAAACAAATAATGAAGATTCCCCCAGGCAGTGATTCTCCAGGGCCTCTAGGAGCCTCTAGGGCCATGTCATCTGCATAGTTGAAGCTGGTTCCAGTCAGTGGAAGGAAAAAGAGAGCAGAGAGGAGTCTCAACCCTGCCTAAAAGGTCCTGTCCTGGGAGAGGCACATATGACTTCCACTTGTGTTCTACTGCCTTGGACTGAATCACATAGTTACACATAAGTGCAAGGTGGGCTAGAGAGTGGTTTAGCTGCATTCCCCAAAAATCAGATTTGGAGAGACAACACTTGGTCTGTTCCACAACTATCCATCAGTAGTCCAAATGAAGTTTTGTTCTGATTAAACACTAAACTGAGGCACAGAGAAGTTATATAACTTTCCCAAATTTATACAACTAGCCAGTAGCCAAGTTAGGATTTGAGCCCAGAGCCCAGACTTTTAACCACTGTATATATTAACTCTAAAAGTATTGACATCTAAAAGTATTGGCATCTATAATCATGAACTGAAGGCCCAGAAGGCATTTTACGAGAAAAGAGTCTCATATTTGGCTATACAAAACTTAAAATCTCTTAACTGGAAAAGAAAATAAACAAAAGTAAAAGAGAAGAAATTAACTTGGAATGAATATTGACTATAAACACAATAATGAGTTAATCTCCACAATATGTTAAGATTTCCTATAAATCAATTTTTTAAAAACAGAAAAATGGGGCTGGGCATGGTGGCTCATGCCTGTAATCACAGCACTTTGGGAGGCCTTGGTGAGCAAATCATGAGGTCAGGAGATTGAGACCATCCTGCCTAACATGGTGAAACTTGTCTCTACTAAAAATACAAAAAATTAGCTGGGCATGGTAGCACATGCCTGTAGTCCCAGCTACTCAAGAGGCTAAGGTAGGAGAATCGCTTGAACCCAGAAGGTGGAGGTTGCAGTGAGTGGAGATCATACCACTGCACTCCAGCCTGGGCGATAGAGCAAGACTCCATCTCAAACAACAGANAAAAAAAAAAAAAGAAAGAAAAGAGAAAAATGGGCAGAGAGCATAAATAGGCAATTCACATAAGAAAATCAAAGGCCTACATAAAAACATAAGTCAAGCATGTGATGGCACATGCCTGTGGTCCCAGCTACTCTGGAGGCTGAGGCAGGAGGATCACTTGAGCCCAGGAGTTCAAGATCAGCCTGGGCAATATAGTAGAGCATTCCCCTCTGAAAAAAAGGAAAAAAATAATAATAATAAGACACACACTCTACTCATAGTGAAGGCTTTGCAAGTTAAAATGTGGCACTATATTAAGCCTATCATATTCAAAAATTGCTGGGTTTTTTTTTTTTTTGAGATGGAGTTTCACTCTTGCTGCCCAGGCTAGAGTACAATGACACAATTTCAGCTCACCACAACCTCCACCTACCAAGTTCAAGCAATTCTCCCACCTAGCCTCCCAAGTAGCTGGGATTACAGGCATGTGCCACCACACCCTGCTAATTTTGCATTTTTAGTAGAGTTGGGGTTTCACCATGTTGGCTGAGCTGATCTTGAACTCCTGACCTCAGGTGATCCAACCACCTCGGCCTTCCAAAGTGCTGGGATTACAGGCATGAGCCACTGTACCCAGCCTGAAGATTCTTAATATTCTTGGTGAGAGTGCTGAGAAATGAGTAAAGAGTTCAAATCTTGTTTTTTAAGGAGAGCTTAATGGTAGCTATTAAAACGTTGACACACAATTCAGTTACTAGGATTCTAGTTTACAAATATAATTGAACATGTGGGCAAAGCTTTCCAGAAGACATTCACTCACGTGTTGTTTGTAAATATTGGAAATTATCTAGATGACAAGGCAAAGAAGATAGACAAATAAGTGATGATCCCTTCCTCACATTCTCCTTGAAAAGAAAATGACTGCTCTGTAACTACTGACATAGAAAGAAAAGTTTTCTCAAAAATAAAAATGCTGGCCAGGCACAGTGGCTCACACCTGTAATCCCAGCACTTTGGGAGGCTGCGGCACGTGGAGGTCAGGAGTTCAAGACCAGCCTGGCCAACATGGTGAAACCCTATCTCTACTGAAAATACAAAACTTAGCTGGGTGTGGTAGCACATCCCTGTAATCCCAGCTACTTGGGAGGCTGAGGCAGGAGAATTGCTTGAATCTGGGAGGCAGTAGTTGTAATGAGCCCAGATCCCGCCATTGCACTCCAGTCTGGGCAACAAGAGCAAAACTCCATCTCAAAAGAAAATAAATAAAAGAAATTTTAAAATGCTTATGTGTTTACACATTTGAAACATGCATAGGGTTTTATGCATTTGATAGCATATGTGGACAAGTACACGCAAACAATCTGACATACATGCACAAGTATATGCAAACAATAACTGACCCTGTACTGCCTGGGGTCAGTTCCCTGTCAATAGCCTGCAAGGTTCTTCCCTCTGCTCCCCTTTCCATTTCCAAAGAAGTGAGCAGAGGCAGCCCAGGTGTGGCACGCAGGGAAACTGCAGAGAGGCCTACAGAATGGGGCAGTCGAGGAGCAGCGTTTAGTCTTTCCAGACTGCAGTGCTGCGGGTGGGCCCTGCACTTCCTGCAGCCCCAGCGCCTGACCGCTTCCCAACGCACCTGGATCACCCACTGCGGTCTCGCCTCGGAGGCCCACACTCAAATCCCCTGGCCTGGTCTGGTCCACTGGATCCTGGAGACAGAGTCTGCCTTCACCTTGACTGCCGCCAGGGCAAGGCCTGCTTAGGCACGAGTGAGAAAAGTGGGCCTACACCTTCTCCGCGCAGGCCTCCCTCCTTAGTTTAAAACCCATTCAGCTGAGGCCGGAGAATGCCGTCTCTCAGTAAACCTGGCTGCGATTAACATATCATGGTGTATTTCCAGGCAACAATCCCAGGAGGAAGAGCTCAATATCACCAGCATTCCACAGATGCAAATGCGGAAGCAAAGAAATATTCAGTCCTTTCCCCAAGGCTGGCTACAAAGTCTGGCTCTGAGGCCACGTGTCAGCACATCCTCTCCGCATCCGTAGGAGGTGGCACCACTCTTTTGTTGTAAAGTGAGAGAGCGGAAAGAAAGACTGTCAAAGAGAACGGAATTTTGTGTCCAAAGGGTACTGTCTGAGTTCCAGACGTTTCCTTCCTAGTTCTCCCGTTTGGTGGTTGTGGTGATGATGGTGGCAGAGGGGTGTGTGTGGATGTGAGTGTGTGTTTGCTTTAACCACTGAATAGACACTAACGTGAAAAGGGCCTAAGTAGGGTCTAAGGCCTGAGAGGCTCTGAAAGTTCCAGAAGCATGCTGCACTGACAACCCAACGCTGAGAACCCCGAGTCCTGGGGCGGCACATGGTTCATGTTTGTGGCTCTTAGGGAAGGAGTTGTGGTTTTAACCTGACAGCTGGAGCCAATCAACGCCGGTGACAATGAAGATCAGAGGTCCAGGACCCCAGAGACGTTCCCCTCCCGGCTACCCTCACCCCCTCCCACTTCCATTCCTCTGCCCCGCCTCCCACGCGCGGCCCCCTCCCGGCGCCCACGGAGCGCAACTGCGTCCCAGAACAGATCACCAGCACAAATGCTCCGCAGTTCAGGGGCAGGGAACCTCAGAGATTTTGTGGGTTTTACCTTTTTTAAATTTTAAGTTCCAGGATACATGTGCAGGATGTGCAGGTTTGTTACACAGGTAAACGTGTGCCTTGATGGCTTGCTGCACCTGTCGACCCATCACCTAGGTGTTAAGCCTAGCATGCATTATCTATTTTTCCTGATGCTCTCTCTACCGCTGCTCCCCACCCCCACCCCCTGACCGGCCTCAGTGTGTGTCCTTCCCCTCCCCATGTCAGTGTGTTCTCTGAGATTATTTTCTTTCGGACTGAGAACAAACCTCGTTGCCTCTTCTCCTATCTCAATATGAGTGCTGCTGAAAGTGCAAAGTGAACAGGTCAGCGCTCCTAGCTTTTCTTCCTGGTTGGGGGCGGGGAGGATGTGGGGAAAAGACAAGGGAGTAACCTATTCCATCAGCATTTACAGCTCTCAGGACCTGGGCACTGAGATCTGGCAGCTTTTCACTATCTAAGGAGAACGGATTTCTCTCGCCCTTGGAAGCTCGCCCACCTGTAGCCTGCCTGTCGGGCCTGGGATCCCACAGTTAGGCCACCGGTTCAGTACTTGGACCCTGGGGGGCCCCTCGCTGCATGCAGGGAGTCCTCCCGGGTCAAGAGCCCTGGCTCTCGCTCTCTTTGCTTTAACCATCGAACAGGCGAACAGACAATAAAGTGAAATGCATCTGACTACAGTCTGTAAGATCTGGAAGGCAAAAGGCGAAATTGGATCTGAAAGCCAAGAGCCACCGAAAGGCCACCATTGGGAAAGTCGAGTATCTGATGATTCCTGCTCAAGACCCTGGGATTTACTTACACCCCAGCAGGGAGCAAAGATAACCCAGGGCGGAATCCCAGAGGGAACAAAACATTCGGTCCCCAAGCTCGGCTTCACGTGCCAAGCCAGGGGGGAACCCCCTCCCACCCTCTCCGCAGAGGCTCGAGTCTGTTTGGGAATATTCCCGGGGCTACCCTCTGCATGGCCGGGCGTGCCTCCTCCTCTCCCAGGTGAACCCCCCTTCCAAGACGCTCTTTGGGGCAGGTTGGGCGCGGTCGCCCTCAGGACAGCCAATGCCCCTTCCCATCTGTTCCGTGGAGCTGGCACACCAGGCCTGGGAGAGTTAAGTGTGGTGCCGCCTTGTCTCGCGTCCCTTGACGGGGAAACAGCCCCAAGCGACAGCGGCCTTGCCTCCGCGGCCCAGATCTGCGTTCGAGGTTGGACTCTGCTGCGTGTCCGTAAGCATGTGATTGGCTCTAGGCCTTGGTTTCCTCAATGTGGGTGATATTGTACCCACCCCACAGGACTATTCCCAGGAGTCAGTGAGATGCCGAAGGTGAAGGGCTTGGCAGAACGCTGGGCGCTCAGTAAATACACGCAGGCTATTGCTGTCTGCACTAGACTGCACGCTGCTGGATGACAGTGCCTGGAGGCAGGTGAAAGAGAAATGATTGACT
Organism: Cebus imitator; assembly: GCF_001604975.1. Taxonomy (NCBI): domain Eukaryota; kingdom Metazoa; phylum Chordata; class Mammalia; order Primates; family Cebidae; genus Cebus; species Cebus imitator. Next base: position 2,109,150 of record NW_016107425.1, on the reverse strand, counting down.
GAGACTCTCAAGCTGGGGGTGGGAGGGTGTGCAGGAGGGAGTATGGAGCCAAAGATTCGGGCCAGGCGCGGTAGCTCACGCCTGTAATCCCAGCCCCAGCACTTTGGGAGGCTGAGGTTGGAGGACTGCTTGAGCCCAGGAGTTTGGGACTAGCCTGAGCAACATAGTGAGACCCCGTCTCTACAAAATAAAAAAATTATCCAGGCATGGTGGCATATGCCTGTGGTCCCAGCTACTCCGGAGGCTGAGGCGGGAGGGTCCCTTGAGCACAGGAATTCGAGGCTGCAGTGAGTTGTGATCGCTTCACTGCACTCCAGCCTGAGAGTGAAACTCTCTTAATAAAAAGTAACAATAATTTTTTTTTAAGGGTGGAAACCCGAGACAACCTCTGAGCTAGGGGACTGCCGTGGCGGCAGAGACCAGAGGTCCCACCCATTCCCTGCACAGGTCGAGTCTTAGCTCCGGAAGAGTGATTCCATTGTGTCCTCTCGCCGGGTCCATACAGGAAAAGAAAAAATGTGAAATCCCAGGACGCAGATCCTGAATCAGGGGTCCCCTCTGCCTACCGGCTCAAGGGGCGGAGGAGAGCTGATGGCTCCCGGAGTCGGTAGAGGCTGCCTTAGGAGCTGCAGGGAAAACCAGGTTAAGGACACCAGAGATGCGTAAGGATCCGGCCAGAGTTGTCCCAAGAAGCTGCAATTGGCCAATGAAGTAAGAACAAAAGCACTGCCGGGTTGGTCGCAGAGGCAGAGCTGGGAGATTCTCATTACCAAATCCCCACCCTCTTCCAATGTCTTTGAGTTTTAGGACAAACCCCAAAGGGATTCGAAAGTGCAGGTTCCTAGAGCTACTACTTTGGGGACGAAAACACAAAGGTACCGAAACTGGCATTGCTTCTTGGACCAGCGGCCGGGAAACCTGAGTCTCCCGGACCCTCGGCCAGACCGTGAGGGGCAGGAGCAGCAGCGCGTGCCGCGCCCCCGAGTGAGGAAAGAGAATGAGAATGGGCCTGGCACCGCCACGCACGGAGGGCACCCGGGCGCCCATCCCCGCTCCCTGCCGGCAGGAGGCATCTTCTCCCTAACAATACCCCACTAGGCTGGCTTTCTGCGCAGCGGAGGACGCCCAATAGCCCTGCAGAGGCAAAGCGCCCAGACAGGCTGGAATCCTGCCCCAGGCTAGCAGTGAGACAAGGAGCTGAGAGCAAAGGGCAGACCTGTCCTCTCCAGCTCGCGGTCTTCTGGAGACCTGGAGCTGTTCAACCGAGGCTTACCGTAAATACCCTTGTGATTTATGCTACGGCAGCAGAAAAAGGCTGCTGCCTGGCAAGGGGGAAGGGGCACCCAACTCGAAGTCGTTTCCGTTCTCGATCCTCAGTGTTTATCTATAAAATGGGAATAATGATTCCACTCCCGCCTGGCTCCCGCGAAGGGAGACGCTGTGGTGCGGCGACAGCCTGGGACATGCGAACCAAAGCAGGAGAGGGTCTCAGCTATGGGAATGTAACACGCGAGGCCAGAGCAGAAACTTCTGGCTCCTCTTATTTCCGCCCCCAACTCCCACCCTTCTCTGGGTTCCTTCGGACCAAAAGAATGGCCAAATCAGAGAAATCCTAAATCCAAGAAGGGAAAGAAGGTGCCCTGGTGCTGAGGAGGCAGATGGCCACCCTCAAGCACCAGTGTTCCCCGAACTCCTTCTAATCACTAAGGAGATTGGCATCACTCTGAACTGTAGACAAAACTGTCAATTCCCTTTGCCACTGCTTCCCTGACTTTAGGCCAAAGTAAGGAAATCGTTTGGACATTGTGATGCAGTAATCAGATAATTTGGCTAAAGCCAGATTTGTGTTCAAATTATCAGAACTAATGCCTAGGCCGGGCGCGGTGGCTCACGCTTGTAATCCCAGCACTTTGGGAGGCTGAGGCGGGTGGATCATGAGGTCAAGAGATCGAGACCATCCTGGTCAACATGGTGAAACCCCGTCTCTACTAAAAATACAAAAATTAGCTGGGCATGGTGGCGCATGCCTGTAGTCCCAGCTACTTGGGAGGCTGAGGCAGGAGAATTGCCTGAACCCAGGAGGCGGAGGTTGCGGTAAGCCGAGATCGCGCCATTGCACTCCAGCCTCGGTAACAAGAGCAAAACTCCGTCTCAAAAATAAATAAATAAATAAATAAAAAAGGAACTAATGCCTCAAGTCTCTGCTTGATTCTCCAAATGCAGTTGTGGGGTCTGCCTCCCTCCCTCTCCCTCACACTCTCCTCCACTTGCTCATTGCCTCTGGCCTCTTCTTCCCTTTCTTCCCCTCATGTAGACAATCTCTTGTTTTCCAGATAAAGGGGGGCTCCAGTCATTTCCTTCCAGAAAGATACTATTTTCCAGATCCCAGCTGATCTACACTTTGGACTGTTAATTAATGGAGGTTACTGAAGAAATAAAATACAACAAATTTGCCACCATGAAAAAGCCTGGAGGACATATTTGGGGTGGGAACAAAGAACAGAGAGAAGTCACGGTGGTTGGCTTTTTTTTTTTCTTGTGAGGCAGAGTCGCTCTGTCACCCAGGCTGAAGTGCAATGGCATGATTTCAGCTCACTGCAACCTCTGCCTCCCGGGCTCAAGCAATTCTCCTGCCTCGGCTTCCTAAGTAGCTGGGACTACAGGCGCCCACCAGCATGCCTGGGTAATTTTTGTATTTTTAGTACAGGTGGGGTTTCATCATGTTGGCCAGGCTGGTAACTCCTAACCTCAGGTGATCTGCCCGCCTCAGCCTCCCAAAGTGCTGGGATTACAGGCGTGAGCCACCGTGCCCAGCAGGTGGTTGGGTTTTTTTAATTGTCTTTTTCAGGAAAATTATGGTCTATATTAAGTCAAAGCACCTATCGCTGTGATGACAGAGTTGGAATTTGAAGTCAATATGCCAAAAGGCAATCACGTTTCAATATTGGGGAGGTTAGTTCTGCAGCTGAGGCCCACAAAGTAGGCAGAGAGCCGCATAAAGCAATGCAGTTAGGTAGGGGGTGAGCTCCACCTCCAACTGTTTCTCATAAGCTGGCTCTTTCCATCTAGGGGCCTTCCTTAACCAAAAAAAGGCTGGGAACTAAATCCAGGTAGACTTGAAGGCGCATTACCTATCTCATTATTTCTCTGTGTGAATGCTGGAGTTTTAATTACACACTTGCTTTTTCTGGGGAAGAAGACCGAAGATCATATTTTTGAAGGCATCGACTTGTTTTCTATCAGACAGTTGTTGTAACAAGTTCTTTCAGCGATATGTTATGTCTTTAGGAAAGGATGCTTCAGATGGTGCGCACTAGCACAATTTTGTGGCTTTTAATTACTATTTTGTTCATTTGGGGGTTTCAGAGGCTGGCGCCTGGGCGTGATTACACCGTCTACCCCGCTCGCCGCAACCTCGCACACTGCCCACCAGGTGGCGCCACAAAGCAAGTGCTGCCGCTGGAACTTCGGACTTTGGAGTCCAGCAGGTCGTGGGTACATCAGCGTCGGGCCAAGGTTTCCAACAACAGGGTTATAGAGAGACAGAGGAAGTCGCCATTTCCGATTTTTCAAAAAAACAGGAAAAGGAGAAGAAAAAATTGCGATAGGGTAGAACAGGGTCCTAAAGTGCAAAAGTGTAGAACTGGGTTAAATTAAACAAACCAGATAAAACTTTTTGTATTTGTTGTAAGTTTACAGAGAAGTGATAAATCTAGTCTCTAGACTTGATAAATCTATAATCTCACCTATTATCCTATTTCCTTTTTCGCAAGAGCATCGAACGCATTTTCAAGGCCAACTGGTGAACCTTTTCACCCGAAGGAGGCAGTCCTAGGGATAGCTTTTAGGGTGTCACTTACCCGTCAAACATATATAATTACTCAGAGCCTCGCGTGTCGGGAAGTAACCAGGGAAAGTGGTTTCACACATGCTATTAGCAATAATGCTTTTAAGTTTATACGGCTTGCCTTTCAAGCAACAAGGAAACCCCGTTTAAATATTATCTAATTAATTGTCCTAATATCCCTGTGGATTGGTTAGGAAGCGGGCATTAAATGTGGTTTGTGAATAATTAAATCAATTGACTATGTCAAGTGCCTAGTGGCTAAAAAGAGTAAGTGCCAGACACTTCGAGGAAAAGTGGAGATAGAGTTGGCTGGACTCTCGCCACCGCTGTACTTTAATGTGCTCGAAAACTGACCTCCGACAGGAAGAACGAATCACTGGAACTGGCACTTGCACACCCAATGGGATGGAGGACCCCACTTCTTCCTCCGAGGCAAAACGCCAGTCTGTCTGGGCCTTCTGTCTTCCTGCTGCAGGCCACGCTGACTCCCCGCTTCCTCGGTCCCTCGCCTCGCTGCTCACATTCGCAGCAGTCTGTTTGCACCCAGGGCCGCCGCCGCAGCAGCCGCAGCCACAGCGCCTGCCGAGTGCGCCCGACCCCTGGCTGGGCGTTCCCCGAGCTCCGCGGCCGTTTGCTTCTGATTGGCTGTTGCTAGGTGACGTCGACTGCGCTCACGTGACAAGTGTTAAATGCCCACACTGCAGGAGCCCGCCTGGCAGACAATCGTAAAGCCGCTCAGGGCCGCTCACCTGCTCCCGCCTCCCAGAGCCCAGACCCGGCCCCGTCACCCCTACCCCCTCCGTTGCCCGCCCCCCATCCCAGCCCGCGCTCGAGCTGGGCAAGGAGCTGAGAGGGCCCAGAGGCCGAAAAAGGATGCGACCAGCGGCAGCTGTCCAGAGCAGTGCACGGTGATCGCCTCCCCCGGAGGAGGAGGCGCCTAGACGGTTGCCTCATTTCTTGTTTCCCCCACCACCACCCCCGTAATTACATTGGCTGCTGGAGGGGACCAGAAGAGACAGAGGAGGCGCCTGGCTTCCCCTGTGCACCCGCCACCCCTGCTCTTTCCCGTCCCGGGCCAGGATGACTGGAGTCTTTGACAGTCTGGTGGCTGATATGCACTCGACCCAGATCGCCGCCTCCAGCACCTACCACCAGCACCAGCAGCCCCCGAGCGGCGGCGGTGCCGGCCCGGGTGGCAACAACAGCAGCAGCAGCAGCCTCCACAAGCCCCAGGAGTCGCCCACCCTTCCGGTGTCCACCGCCACGGACAGCAGCTACTACACCAACCAGCAGCACCCGGTGGGCGGTGGCGGCGGCGGGGGCTCGCCCTACGCGCACATGGGCTCTTACCAGTACCAAGCCAGCGGCCTCAACAACGTCCCTTACTCCGCCAAGAGCAGCTACGACCTGGGCTACACCGCCGCCTACACCTCCTACGCTCCCTATGGAACCAGTTCGTCCCCAGCCAACAATGAGCCTGGTATGCATCACGCTGGCATCGAGAGTGTCGAGTCAGGCTAGTTAATGGGATAGATGGGTAAACGTGTTTGGGGCGGGAGGCCGTCGGAAGCCCTGGATTTTCACGCTGCCTGCTCACCACCCGTTCGTGCCCTTTACCCTCCCCAGCCTCCAATCTGTCGCAGGTCTTCGGTTACGTCCCACTCTCGGTTGGTGAGACCTGGTGGCCTCAAGGGCCAAGTGGGCGTGCTCTGCCTGCGTCTCAAGGGCTTCTCCCTGCCACCTGCTTCTCTTGGGTGTGTGCTTGTCTCCCCCTTCCCTGAAGGGTTCAGCTCCCGGGGTCCGTGGTGGCTCCAGTCCGCGCGCAGCGAAGTTGCGCCTGCCGTGGCGCCACAGCTCCGTGCACCCGCCTCGTGGCTCAGGCCGTGTCCGCCGCCAGGCCCTCCAAGAGGGCGGGAACTCGAGGACCCCTAGGTTGCGCGGTTCTCATAGTCTGGTATGGTTGCAGAGAAGGAGGACCTCGAGCCTGAAATCCGGATAGTGAACGGGAAGCCAAAGAAAGTCCGGAAACCCCGCACCATCTACTCCAGTTTCCAGCTGGCAGCTCTTCAGCGGCGTTTCCAAAAGACTCAATACCTGGCCTTGCCGGAGCGAGCCGAGCTGGCGGCGTCCCTGGGCCTCACTCAGACTCAGGTGGGGCTTGCGGCCTGCGGGGGCGGTGAAAGCGCGGGCCTGACAAGGCTGGGAAGCAGGCGGGTTCGGAACAATACTTTTTAAAGTTCATTTTAAGTAGTTTTAAGGATTTCCAGGACCGCGTCTCAGGCGGCCTAAGCTTCTAGGCCCAAGACTGGAAATCCCAAGGGGCCGCCTCTTGGGAGGGAAGGAAAGGGACCGGGTGGAGAGAAATCCCTTACCTCTCGCTACTGATTAAGCGGGTAAAATAACGCTCTCCTGACCCTCCCGGTGTCACCATCATCACAGTGCACGACAGCGGTCCTGGCCTTTTGACGATTCCTCCCCAGGGAGCAGGAACCGGCAGAGCCTCGGAGGCCGCCGCCAGCCCGGGGCGCCCTCTGCCCAGCTCTAGCCGGCGGTTTTTCTCCTTGGGGTTAGAAAATCGTCCCTGCGCTCACCGGGGCGCCCCCGCCGCCGTGATGGTGGTGGTGGTGATGGGGCTGCGGGGTCTGAGTGGGCTGCAGGCGGGTGCTCGCTTTTTTCTCCTCTTCTCACCCCTACTGCCCCCAGACTAGGTTCCTCCATTAATGCTCGGGTCGTTTTTTCTCAAAGGTCAAAATCTGGTTCCAGAACCGCCGGTCCAAGTTCAAGAAGATGTGGAAAAGCGGTGAGATCCCGTCGGAGCAGCACCCTGGGGCCAGCGCTTCCCCACCTTGTGCTTCGCCGCCCGTCTCGGCGCCGGCCTCCTGGGACTTTGGTGCGCCGCAGCGGATGGCGAGTGGCGGAGGTCCAGGCAGTGGCGGCAGCGGAGCCGGCAGCTCGGGCTCCAGCCCGAGCAGCGCGGCCTCGGCTTTTCTGGGCAACTACCCGTGGTACCACCAGGCCTCGGGCTCCGCCTCACACCTGCAGGCCACCGCGCCGCTGCTGCACCCCACTCAGACCCCGCAGCCCCATCACCACCACCACCATCATGGCGGCGGGGGCGCCCCGGTGAGCGCAGGGACGATTTTCTAACCCCAAGGAGAATGCGCCAGAGACTGGGAGCAGAGACCAGTTATTCTCAGTGCTCACCGCGAGCCGGGGTTCCCTCCTCCCGGCCGGCTGTCGCCACCCTCCTCTTCTGGAGGCTGCGACCTGCAGTGGCTCGCCCCAGGCCCTGCTCACTTCCGGAGCCACCAAGCGGGACCCTCTCTGGGAGGAACAGCACAGCAGCTTGGCGAAGGCCTCCCTAAAAGGCCAAATTTCTGACCTAAGCCCCGGGTCTCGGCTGCTTCGAGCCCCGCTTCAGACTTGCCTTCCCTTCCCGCCGGGTGAGCCTGTCCGGCGCTTTCCTCGCAAGGGACTGAGAGCTGGGTCTGAGAGGGACGCCTCCCCCGCCCGCGAGGCTTCCTGAGCGCTAAGAGGCCCCTTTCTCCTCACCCGCCCCCGGGCTCGGCTCGGACGCTGCAGTTACTGACCTCCGGGTCCTGCCTGCCCGCCCTCCCCCACACGGCCCCTTGACCCAGCGGCCCGCAGCTTCTTTCCTCCCTGCAGTTCCCAGCCCTCGGAGCCCCCCATCCCTTCTCTTCCCCGACCGCGTTCCCCCAGGAATGCTCCCTCAGCTCTCTCCTCATCCATCACCAGTGGAATTTTTTTATTTTTATTTTTTTAAAAGTTTAGGTGCCTTTGCGGATGACCTCATTTTGATGTTGAAAAAAATGATTTTTTAAAATGTGAACACTGCAAAAAAAATGTGTTTAAATTATCTTTTTTAAAACGTATTCAGGATTATTAGCCTGGACTTGGACACGGAGTTTGTAAATAAAGGTGTCTGTGCAGATTTACCCACTGATTTATTTGTATAAAAATACTCATGTTTTCAGACTTTTTTGTAAACTCCCAGTTGTGAAAACTGCAGTTTAGCAGTGACCTCAGCAAACCCTCCTTTTAATTTTTTCCTTTAAAAACACTTCAGTTAAATTAAGCTACTGATTTGGATTTGTTTTGTCGTATCCTAAAGTCTTTGTTGTTGAAAGGTATTTTGGGGTTATTTATTATGAAAACAACATACTCAATGTTGATTTTACAATATGAAGAGATTATTTAAATAAATTATTGTTTTCATTGGATGTGTGCGCTTTTTCCTTGGTGCCAGGGTCCGGTCAGTCACGTGCTCAGAGCTCGAGCCGCTGCCCAGGCCTGGAAGCCAGTCGGCCGAAAGCGACATTTACATCTTTCCGAGGCTGTGACAACGCGAGGACAGGAGCACTGGGCGTGGAGCTGCACCCGGGTTTCACGCCCTGCCCCCTCCCGAGTCCCCGCGAGGGGTTCGCTGGCCCGAGACGCGGTGACTCACTCAGCTCCGAGCGGCTCTAGCTTCCACCCGCCCCGACCCTCCGGCGCCGGCGCCACCGCCCCCGCGCCCGCCGCAATGGCCAGGCCCTGCATCCGAGCGGCCACGGGGGACCTCGCGTCAGGGACCTGAGTTCTGCAGCAGCCTGAGGGTCGGACCCCTACATTGAACTCTCCCGGCCGTTTGTCCCGCTTCACTTCGGGACTGAACTGAGAACTCTGTGAGTCACGGTTGGCTGCTCTGGAATGCAAGGCGACCCCAACGCACGGGACTATGCTAGCGCGCGTGCACACACACAATCACACTGAGCACACTGTCACAGGCCCAGTCTATACTAGCACACACTCACCCACACATACTCATATACACTCTCACATTCACACTCCTGCTCAAATATTCTCAGGTGCACGCACAATGACATACATTCCAACACCGTAACATCACACACTCATACTGCTTCACACATTTATAACACTGACACACGAACTCATGCACACTCGCATTCACACGCTTACACACTGATAGACAAAGTCACATATGCACACTCATGTATACATACACAGACTTAAATACACTGGTATGAGAGTGGCATCTTGCCACTTCATACTCTTGGGGGGAAAGGTCCACATACCGTTGGGCTCTGCTTTCTACCTTGGGCCCACACAACCGGCTTCCAACTTTGGAGATGACCTTTCTTTCTGGCATTCCCTACAAAGGCCAGGGGTTAATGAAGGCCTGAACTAAAAGTTCCTTTCCTGAAAGCCCGAGGCCGCACAGTTGGAAGCTTCCTGGCTTCATCACTGATTGTGTGACCTTGGACAACCCATTTAACCACCCAGTGTTACAGTTTGCAGATCTGTAAGAAAGGAGAAATATTAACAGCTATAGCTTGGAGTTGTGAGCATTTAATAAGACAGCAATGTAACAGTGCCTGGCACATGGTAACAACTGACTAAATTTAATACAGTGCCCCCAGAGAGGGGTGTGAAACCCAGTTACCCAGAGGCTTTCCAACTTCACCTTGTGGGAAGAGCAGCTTCCTGGGGCTGGGAGAGCGCCTTCCTACCTGGGGTTTGAATCTCAGCCATGCCCTCTGAAGGGGCTCTCCTCTACTCCAGAGGTCTGGGCACCAGCCACAGAGCCTCGCCTGCCAGGTCCAGGCTTCCTCTCCTCTAGGATGAGGCCATCTGTGTTGTGTGTTTTCAACTTATCTGCCAAAGCCAGACACGGGGTTGAGGTGACTGTCTGGGCTCAGTAGCATCATCCTGAGGGGAATCCTGACTTTTCCGGGCAGATTGTTTTGGGGCCTGCTCTGAGTCTGGTTTACAAGAGTTGCGGCTTTGGAAAAAGCAGGGAGGCTACACAATCCAGTGTCCCATTGCATTTTTGCATTGTTTTCTCAGGCTAGGAAGGCCTGGGTTGAAGCCCATTGACCTACGATCCCGGGTTTCCCTAAGCAACCGCTGCCTGGCAGACACCCATCCCTGTCCAGCACCCCCAACCCATCTCCAAATTCTGTGTGGTTTTTTGAGTGCCAGTAACTGGTGCCAGCCTTCCTCCTGAGGCTGACTGTGCCCTCCCCTCCTTTGCGCGCATTCCCCTCCCTCCTCCCGAAACCAGCGGGGAGAGACGGGGCAGTAAATTGGCTGGTGTCGAGGATCTGCGGCAGACAAGATGATTAAGAGGCCTACTCTGGAGCGCCCGGGGCAGGGAATGTCAGCCCAAGTTGGAATCACGCAACAGGCCTTGGCATGAGCCAAGCCTGGGAGTCGGGAGGGCGGGCGCCCCCAGCTCCGGGGTGGGCTAAGGCCCCACAGACTCGCCGGAGTCACCTAACCTGGCACCCAGTGACGGCGGGGTCTGGCTGGGCCACGGTGCGCCTTTTCCCAGGGAGCCTGCGAAGCCTAGAGCAGGAGGGTGCTGGGACCAGAGGAAGAGGGTATTTCCGCAGTGGAGGAGAAGGGCTAAGAGAAGGGATCGCAAGGACGCGCTGAGGTCCCAGAAGTGAGGGGGCGGAAACGGGGAGGGGTGGACGAGGGAGGAAACAAAGCCTGGCTCCTGGAGGCGGGGGCCGGCTCCAGCCCCGCCGGGGGCGACGCGTTGGCAAGCCTTTCTCACAGTCTCCAGGCCCTCCCGGAGACACGGAGCCCTGTGATCAGCCCGCCGCCGCGCAGACACGCTCCCCCCGTGCTCTACTGAGCTTCGCAAAGCGCGAATGAAAAATGGAAATGGGAAGCAGCGATCTCAGCTCTCTACACTGGGAAACTAGCGGCGCTCAGAACACACATAAATCTCCATTGTAATCTCCTTCCAA
>NW_016107425.1:2068524-2093524 GCF_001604975.1 Cebus imitator | reverse complement strand
AAAGAGTCATTTTGATAATCATTAAGCTGTGTGCAACCTATTTCAGAAGTGTTTTAAAATGAGGTTCACATTTTTTGAACAAGGGAAAAAAATCCCAAAATTGCATTTTGCCATTACAGACTCATACATAGGGAAAGGTTGTGTTTTCTAAGTGACAATTGTTAAGACATAATATTCGAAATCAGTATTTAATCATTATAATGAGGTATTGTTTAAATATAACCACCTTTAGATTATTCATAGTTTAATTAATATACTCATTATGAAAATCTTTGAATCAGATATTTGATGAACTACTTGTCAGTAACAAGGCAGCATTAATTAGGCCTATATTGAGATTAACATTTTTAAAAAGTACAACCGCTTATAATTATAATAGAGCCTAACTAAAGACTGTTTTCGTTGAGCTAAAACTAATAATTTCTCTATTTGAACTGTTAGCAAGAGATTATTAAATTAGTATAAGCTAATGCCTCAAAGTATTCAAATCCGCTTGACCAAACAGATTTTGTCTGTAGCTTGAGGCGTTGGGCCCTAGCTATCGTCTGGGGGACCCAAGTCAGATTCGGGACAGAAACCTCTGCACTAGCAAAGTCACATCTCCCAGGGGAAACTGAACCTAGGAAGACCCCCTACCCCGCACCGGAGCGCGGAAATTGGTTCCTTCCCTCAGCTTTGAGGCCCATCTGGCTGCCCACGTCCTGGTCTCTGAGATCTGATCTCTCCCATTAGCGCTGGTGCTTCTAGGTGCTGCGGAGAGAGAAGTCTCAATCTCAGGCCTGGAAGGGGCTTGGAGGTCCCTGGAGTCATCCCCCATCCCACTACTTTCCCTGCTGCCATCACACCGCCTCCCCCCACCTCCAGCAGCCCCACCACTTCCTCCTCCCCTTCCCAAAGGGCGTCGGAAGAGCCCGGCGCATCTGATCTTTCACCAGCACCAATTGAAAAATGGGTGCTTGTCACAACACAGATCATTGCCTTCCGGGCTCTGCTCCCCACCGCGCGCCTGAAAGGGCCCCCCAAAGGTGGAGGGCCAGCTTCCGTGGGCAACAGCGCTGGAAGACGGGTGCGGGAGAAGCAGGAATCGCGCCTGGCAGTGGGTCTGGGCTCGCAGCTCTCCCGGGCTGCCTCTGCTCAGCTGAAGGGTCTGGGGTTGAGGTTGGGCTAAGACGCAGAGCCACGAGAAGAGAGGCAATCTGGTTCTAGTCCCTTGGAGCCCGTGCACCTCTGGAGGGAACTAATCTGAGCGAGCGCTTCACTAGAGGTGCCCCCATAGGGGTCTGGCCTTGGGACTTTCAGACTGGAATGAGGTGGGAGAGGTGTGCTTGACTTTGGTCAGATTTTGGGGTTCCAAAGGGTCAGCCACACTTCCCTTAGCACCTCCACTTCTGTGAGGTTCAAAGAAAGGCCCCGGATCATTAGACAGGAAACTGTCTCACTGTAGAGCTGCCAGGGTGGCTCTCTGGGACTGTGCCCTGTCCCCTGGAGCGCACTGATTGATAGCGGGGCAGTCTGACGGACAGACGTGTCTTTCCGGCCCCTGCCTGGCGTCTGACTGCACTTTTCCGCGAGGGAATCCAGCGCCTCTGGGCAAGCTAAGGCCAGGAGGCCAGATCCGGAGGAAGGCTAGAGGCAAAGCAGTGTCTCTGCTTCCAGGCCTCTCAGCCTCCCAACCTCCCGGCCTCCCAAGAAGTGGCTGGGTGTGGGGAAAAAAAATTGTTCAGGCCGGCTGACTTTGAATTTTGACTTCATCTCTTTTCAGCCAGTCTTCAACATCCTTTTGGTTCCTCAGAGTCAGTCAGCTCTGCCCTGATGCACCTGTTCCTGAGTCCCCTTCCCCGGGAATCCTACCAGGCACCCTCTCCTTACCCCTCCGGTTTAGGTAGGAATCAGATACCTTGGCGGTCAAGAGAGCAAGGCAAGAAGAAACGTTCAGTAGGATACCCCACAGGCCTCTGATGATATCCTGGTGTTTCTGGGGTACGGGGTCCCCCATTCTGTCACTGATAAGTTGCTGACCCTGTACTACCTGTCTCCAGAGTCGGGAACCTGGCCTGCCCGCCCCCCACACACCCCCTCACACAGCACAAGAGAGAGCAGTTCTTTCTCGAAATCATAATTTTACTGTCTCAAAGAAACTGTATAACTTATTTACAAAGTTTTTTTCCCAAGATACAAAGCAATAAGTTAACATTCTCAATATAAAACTAAACTTTGACATAGAGAACACAAAACACAGTTGATTTCAATTGATCACATTTTCCAAATTTCACAAGTAAAATGTCAAGATTCTCATTTCACAAAGCATGGGGTTTTACAGCCACACACAACAGAACGCAAAAAGGCTAAGCTTGTGCAACATGTTTACAGAACAATAATAATAACAATAATAACAATAATATGTACAGTGATTAGATCCTGCACTGGAGACTGTGCATTCAGGGTGGTGACTGGCTTTATTCTGTGGTCGAGCCTCTAGGGATTGTTGTAAAGCTGCTTTTGCTGTATTTTAAAGCCCACTGGAATTAGGGTACTTGTTCTCGCCTGCCTGTTTTTCCTCTACTCCCCATTCGTTCTTGCTCCTTCCTTCTATTCAAGGAGGAAATCAGTATTTTCCTTCTTGTCCAGGCAAAGCAACCAAGAGTTCCTCCCAAGAGGAGAAAATCATGTTGGCTTCATTTGTCTTTCTTTTCTTTTAAAAGTTATTTATTAAATAATGTGGGACATGTAAAAAATGCAAATCATCCGGCTCCAAACTCTCCATACCAGAGAATTACAAAAGTTACTGTATAAATTAAAAATCACCGCGTCCTCCTTATTCATTTCTCCCCGTGCGTTTAAAGTAAACAGTGCGTTCCTTGCGCCTAGCAGAACCTCGAATTGCCAAACAGCCTCAGGCGAAGTCCATTTCTCAATAAACAAAACCCCCTCCCCTCCAGTGTCCCCAGATTCCCAAACCAGCTACACAGATGGTCAGGCAGAACGTCCCAGGATCCGGGGATGGTCAGCCGGGCAGTAGCCGGGCCGCTCAGACCTGGTGGCTTTTTGCAGAGACCGCCGAATGAGGACAGCGGACGGATGAGGACCTTAATTTTATCAGCGCACAGACAGCAAAAGGAGACAGGAGACTGACAGGACAAAACAGAGCTTTTGCTTTTTCTACATTTTGTGTTTGTTTTGTTTTTGTTTTCCTGATAGTCCCACAAAGCTGAAGGTCGGCAGGTCAGGTGGAGCGGGTTTGTCTTGCTCTTGGGCTTGTCTTAGGTGGCAGCGCCTTCCCTCCGAGGCCACTCTCTGCTGCTACTGCTTGGCCCAGGCCAGGGTTCAGGCTAGAGCGCGGGCGCCGGGAAGTTGCTGGGCCGGACCTCGCAGGGCTCCGAGGAGATGGAAGGTATCCTGCCTCCACTGTTCCTTCTTTTTCCCCTCTGGGTCCTTCTTTTCCGGACGGGGTGGATGGACCTGGAGGCGGGAGGGACCTGGGCTGGGGGAGACAAGAAGAAGGCGGGCGGGCAACCTCACATAAGTTGGGGTTGCTGCATAGCTTCTTGGTGAGCTGAAGGGTACCACGATGTGTAGCTGGGGATATAGGAGCCCGAGTTTCCGCCTGAGCCCTTCCCGGATGAAGAGTTAGGGTTCCAGCCGGGCGGCACGGGTGGGGAGCCAGCAGACAGGGCCCGGCCGTTGGCCAATGCACTACCCTCCAGAGCCGCTCCACCCTGCTTCATCAGCTTCTTGAACTTGGAGCGCTTGTTTTGGAACCAGATCTTGACCTGCAAGAGTGGACAACAACGTGACTCAGGCTGGGACCACTGAGCCTACCTAGGTCACAGAGGGGGGGAAAAAAGGACCGCTGGACAGCAGAGATAGGACCTCCCAACCTTGCGCCAGCTGGCAGCTCCCTGCCAGAGAAGCAGAGACATCCCTCCTTGCTCCCTTCCCCCATAGGAGCCAAAGGCTCGAAGGCCTCACAACCCCGCCGCCGCCAGCCCACAGGGGCAGCTCTCAGAGAGCCAGGGAGGAGTTGTGGTGAGGGGTGAACGGGGGATCCAGGCCTTAGCCTGCCAGGGACTCAGTCCGACCGTGGCTACCGTCTGCGGAAGACACAGCGCCTGCACAACACCGAGCCAGCAATTCCAATATCAACATCAATAAAAGAATCGAAAACCTAGGAAGGAGTGGAGGAAATTTATTTGCAACGCGACCCAACTTTTCTATGCGCCATCCTTTCTGCCCTGGAGTTGGAACGGACTAAGGAGGCCTCCAGGTTTGTGGAACTTTTCTTTGGATTCAAAACCATTCTTGCCCTAGGGTCTGTTTGCTTTCTCCAGCTCTGCTCCAAATCCCGGACCGGACTTCGAAAACCCACGCTCGCCACCAGAACGCTCAAGGGCTCCCCGTAGTCTTAGAGAAACCCAGGAAGGAAGATCCGGTTTCCCCTCTAAGGTCTGGGACTTGGAGGTGAGAGGGCGGAGGAAAGAATCTCCCCCACACCCAACCGGTGAGAAGGAGGAAGAGGAGGAGGGCAACAGAGGCTCGGACCCAGGCCCCTAGTGATTAGTCACACAATTTAAAGGCAAAGGAAGGATTAAGTCCCAAGTCTATTGTTCCCGTTGTTCAGGCACGTGTGACCTCAGAGTTCCCAAACAAAACGTCCAGGGAAATCCTTCCTGCGCCCTAATCAGATTGTCCTGGGACGGAGGGCCGGGCGGCAGGCAGCTCGGGATACCGAGAGCCGCAACAGAGCTAGGGCAGACGGAATGAGGGAGGAAGGAGACACACTGAGAGCTGGGGTGGACACAAACACACACACAGTGACACCCCAACCCTGAGGCCCAGAGAGCCAGAAATGAAGACCCGGGCGCAGGCCGGCCGCGGAAGGCCTGCGTGGCGGAGAGGAGCGGCAGCTGCGAGGTACCTGAGTCTGTGTGAGTCCCAAAGAGGCCGCGAGCTCCGCCCTCTCCGGCAGAGCTAGGTACTGAGTTTGCTGGAACCTCCGGTTCAAAGCCTGCAACTGCAAACTGGAATAAATCGTCCTGGGTTTGCGGATCTTTTTCCCCTTGCCATTAAAGCGCACTTCACCGCCTTCCACCACCGTGCTCTTCTCCGAGTCCGCCCCTGGAGGGACAGCAGAAGCAGGGGCCGTTGTTAATACGAGGGGCCGCCTTTAGTGCGGACAGCCGAGAGCGAGTGACTACCGAAGGGTGGCAGAGGCAGGACCAGGGAGAGAACGTTCAAGAAACTCTGAAAGCCAGTGAAGGGTCCCCCAAAATCCGAGGGCCTGTCCCTGGCCGCTGTAGGCGGGATAGAGCCGTTCCCAGGAGCGCAGCTCCTGCCTTTGCAGGGAAAGTTTGCTATTTTTGCAGGCGGTAGTTGAGGTTTAATTACCCTTAATTGCATACATTGTTTATAGCGCTACGCAATAAATAATTACCGACACTAATACGTGCACATGTGGGTTTCTGTTTTCCAGCGGGGCATTGTGTGCTCTGCACACCGAGCCGCCCAGAGGCCCAGTCAGTGCCAGGAGACGCTCTGGGATTTATCCTTTGCTGGATAGTTGCAAATTGGGTGGATTTTTTAAAAAATTTATTTGTTGTGACAAGGATGTATAGATTGATATTCGAAACCTCTACTGCTCCCGCGCCCTCCCCACCCCCACCTCACTTCTCTCTCCTCTCTTCTCTTTCTCTCTCTCTCTCCCTCTCTTCTCCCCCGCTCTTTCTTTCCCTCTCTCCCTTGTACCTCCTCCTCTCCCTCTCCCTGGCAAGCGCACGTACCTGGGTCCTCCAGGCGGCTCTGGGCGAGGCTGGCGCTGCCGGGGTAGGACTGCACCGAACTGATGTAGGGGCTGGATGCGTGGCTGCTGACCGAGTTGACGTAGGGGTAGCCCAGCGGTCGGGAGAAGGACGAGGCTGAGCTGTAGGCGCCGTCGGGCTGCGAATGGCCCGCCGAGTGTAAACAGTGCATGGAGTAGTGCCCGTGGGACATGGGAGAAGGAGACATTTGCTGGTTGGGCGGCCCAAACTCCATAAACACCGCCTTGCCCGACACGGGGCTGTTGAGACTTTCTGGCATGGTGGTCATGGTCATCTCTTCTCGCGGGGTCTGGGTGTGGGACTTTCTCTCCTCTGCTTCCCTTTTGGGGGTCTCTATGTTTCTCAGGACAGGAAGGAACCCAATTTAAGCGGAACAGGGGTTTTCACTTTCCATTCATAAGAAAATGGAGTTTGTCTCTTTGAAAAGTCTAAGCATGATGCTGCTGAGCTCCCCAAACTCGGTTCAAAGCTTTGACTCAGCCAAGGTCATAAATATTCATGAGCTCGCGGAGCTGATTGGTCCGCTGTCTTGCATAATCACTGGGGATTGGTCCGAGGCGCTCGGGCTCCGCTGGACTAGAGCGGGCGAGGCGGCCCGGCCTCGGGAGAGACGCATCCACACTTCCCGGCCCGGGCTCCTCTGCAACAGAGCGCGCCGGGCAGGAAGCACAATGGGCTGCGGCGTCTGCGCCGGGACCGCTGCGGCCCGCTGCAGCACGCGGCCCGTCGGCCTCCCGCCTCCCTCGCGCGCTTTCCTCCCCGGGAACCAACCAGCGGCTCGTCCCCGCCGCCCACCTGCCACTGTCCCCACCCTTCAGCAGTCCCTAACGCCGGACACCCGGGGCCGCTTCTCGTCGCTGCCACTCAGTCCGGCGCAGAGCTAGGGCGGCTCGGGAGGAGCCTGACCTCGGCCTGGGGAGCGCGGAGTCGCACACTGGGGGGCGCCCGAGGCGGCCAACAGAGAGGTCCTCCCAAGAGCCGTGTGCCTAGCGCAGCGCGCATCCGTTCGCGCCTCCCAGGCCTGGGTACACTTTGCCACATCCCTGGATTCGGGGCTTAGGGGCCCTCCCTGCGAACTCACTCACTCGGCCGCTGCGCCGCCGCCGCCGTCGTTCTCTGGGGCCCGCTCGCATTGCTCCAGGCCCAGCTGGCCACTCCAGCTCGAGGCTGCACTGGTCTGATTAAAGCAGTGCGAGTGGAGAGCCGGGAACCCGCGCTTCTCCTCCCAGGAAAGGCGGCTGCACCGCCCCCTCCCCCAGCACACACATCCTCTTTCCCTCCCAGCCTTCCTCCGCCTCCCCCTCCCTTCTCCACTCCCCCTGCGCGGAGCTCCCCGCGCTCACTCGCGCAGAGAGCGCGGCTCAGCGTGGAGCCCAGGGGGCCCACGGGGCCCAGGGGCTCAGATCTGCTTGAGCCCCGGACGCCAGGTGGTCATTTTCCGGCCTCCTGAGGTCTAGCGAGACTCCCAGAGTTTAAGCGTCCCTGGGGGACACCGAAACCCGCAGCAAACCCAGGCCTGTGGTAGGCTCTGGTGTCTATGTGCAGAGGTCTCTTGTTGCCATCCAGGATATTCCTCACCTCCAGTGGCCAAAGCGCGCGCCACCTGGCCTGGAGGGCATGGCTGGTGGAGGCAAGAGCTGCCGCGGCTCCCTTTGTCTTCTGGGGTGCCAGGTACAAAAAAGTGCACAAGAGCCCCCACTCATCGCCACTACTACCAATTCAGCCACCCCCTCGCGGTGTGGTGCACACTACCCTGGCTGCAAGTACATGTTGGGTCCCCATCCTGCCAGCCCCACGGTGAATCCCAAATTACTTTGTTAGGTAATTAGAAAGTGTTGATAATTATTTCTTTCATAATTTAGCGGTGTGACGGGAACGGGGAAATGATCTTGTGAAAGTTCACACGTGCAGATGTATTAGTTACTGATTCATTTGATTAAATGGTAGTCTCAAGTGCTCAGATCCGCAGCTGAAGGCGCCCCATTAGCATAACACTGATGTTTAATTTTCATACGCATAATTAGCCATATATTTAACACTAATAGCAACATGCAGCCTTTCAGCGTTAAACAGCCAGGGATTTGATCTGGCCTGAGCTGAACCTTCATCGCTGCACCTTCCCCTGTCTGGAGTGTGCAATGATCACAGGACAAACCTCTGTAATCAAGCACATTTTGGCAGAGGGAACACCAATAAAAATGAACATTCAAAACAAATTACATCGGTGCTGTCGTTACAGATATTAGTAGAGGGGGTTTCTCTTTTTTTTAACTTCTGTAGCAGCAGCTGCTACCCGCAGAATTCCCCTCCTTTGGTTTAAGGGCACAATGCTGGGGACAGAAATATTTCAGACAGCGTGGTTGGAACAAAAAGAAAAACAAAAGAAAAAAAAAAAAAACCCAATACGCCAAACCAATAACGGGTTTGCCAACGTTTAAAAGATTTTTTTTTTTCTTAATCACCGAACCACACGGTGAGGCTTTGTAGCAACAGCCAGCTAATGATTCCGCCACCAGACAACTCCCGGAGCCGCTCGGCTCGTCCTGATTTCTGTGTCGCACTGTGGTTTTAATTGCTCCTTCCTACTGCCTGTTTTGGGGTGTGGAGTGCCATGCCGTGTGCCCGCACAGTCGCTCAGATACTGCCCGGGCCCTGGGTCTCTCGCGTGTGCCCTGAGGGCCTTGCCCACGTAAGTGATCGCCGCGGCGGGCGCGGGGTCGGGATTGGGACTGGGGAAAGAGGAATTGGTAATTCCCGGAGCTCAGGGCAAGGCTTGAGGAAACCCGACGGCCGGGCCGCCTAGGGACAGTGTATTCCAGAGACTTGCAAGGTGGGGGAAGGGGAGAGACTGCCGCACAACGCGAGTCTCCTGGGTACTCGGTGTCCACAGCTGGAGAGGGATCAAAGATTTTTGCTGCGGCGCAGGGGACCTGGCTGCCTTCTTGGAACAAAAGTCCGGCGTATGCTCCTTGGGATACTGTTTCAGAGCCTTGTTTAATTTAGAAGCGGATTGTGTGTGAGCAAGAGATGGCTACACTCTGGAATTATTTCTTAGCCCACCAGAAGCAGGTCTGGGGAGGAGCACTGAGCGGGGGGCTGTCTAATGCCGAGCCACTGGCGGTAAATAGCTTCTCAATGTGGGATCTTAGCTCCACTCTTGGAGTGGATCCCTCCCACCCCCTACTGCTAAGGTGACACACTGGTTCGCTTAAATTGTTGCCTACCCTCACTCTGAGAGAAAACAAAACCCTCCCATTTGTCCTGAGGGTCCAGGATTCCCAATGGAACCTGTTGGAGTCACCTCAGGACCACGAGGTCCTGATGGTGTTAGTCGCAGCCACACTTGGCTGGAATCCCACTGGCTCTGGGTGAGTTTTTGAGCCAGTTCAGCTGGCAGAGAGAGAGAGGCATGGACGAGGCATTTTTAAATCTAGTTCCTAATCTCAACTTCAAAGCATGTTAAATGGAGTTCTTTATAATTCAAGTTTGATTTCTAGGGAGCTGCTGAGTATTGGCAGTATACACACACGTTAGGTTAGTCCCTTTAATACGTGGAATTATAAACTTGTCCCATAAATACCTCCATCTCAAAATAATTGCTGCACAAGCAGTGTGTTACCCCAGTGGTTGGTAAAATCCCGTGGTCCTAATGAAACTATCCTTGGGGAACCTCCGAGTAAACTGATTTGCAGATAGGACACAATGCTAATGGCTGCAGTCCGATTGCATTAAGAGAAGACGGAAGTCATTCTCCAGCAAACATCTCCCAACGCCAGCTAAGCCCTCTTGCTCTTTAGGGAATCCACATATTTGGGGGGGCAGTAACATCAGTCTGTGGGCCTCTGCTTGGCCAACTTCCGAGCAGACAAAAAGTTTTTCTATGGACCTTGTACATCGTCAGCCCCTCCCTGATCTTTTCTAGTTCTCAGACTCACTAGAATCAGAAACACCTCTATCCAAAAATCTACAACCCTGGACACAAAGAAGCCTAGCTGGAGGGGTTGGGGGATTACGGAGAGAGAACCCTGTGTTAGGTAAACGCTGGAACTCATCACTTTTCCGAGCCAGCTGGTCCTCAGTTTCCCCTTTTTTGAGTGTCATAAAGATGAACTGGCTCTTAGTCCTGGCCGAGGACAACTGTCCTGGCAACTATGGGTGCCATTTCCTTGAGCTTCCGAAAGCCCAAGCTATTTTTAAAGGATGTCAACTTTACAAAACCCGCTTCAGTAGAAACAAGAGTTAGCACAACCATTAACCGCTTGAACATCCTCACTTTTAGGACTTGTTCCTAAAGGCATAACCGGAGGCAGACGGCTTCCTTCGCTTACTGCCAGAGGCCCAGCTCCTCCCTACCCTTGAGCTCAGGTGCGAACAGGTACCAGAGAGCAAGCGCAACGGAAAGGAGGATGATCCGGGCAGAAATGGCCCTTGGCAGGCAGTATGGGCCCTTGGATTCCTGCTCCTGAAGCGAGTTGGAGCTGCCAGCCGAACTGGAGTTCAACTCTCAAGCTTCAGTCCCGGCCAAGCAGGCCCTTGCTCTCAAACGCGCCCGTATCTCCTCTATCTGGAACCCTCAACGTTTCCAGAACAGTTGACCTTTGCGGCTCCTGCAGCGTGCGAGCCCAGGTCCCGATCCAAAGAGGGCCAGTTTTGGGAGGGGTCAATTTAGAGACTAGACCGCCCACTAACCCGTCATTGTTCACACCTGGGCGAGTGGGACCCAAGCTCGAATTCCTACTGTGGCAAACGGTCTAGCGAGCTTGAGTGCGTGTGAGTGGCGGGTGGGGGCAGGGCCTCAAACTTCACCTCTGGGATAGCCTTGGAAAGCTTGATGTGGGCGGGGGAGGAAGAGCCGCAGGAGTCCAGCAAAGTCGCATTTCTGAAATGATAGAACCCTGCAGAATGGCCAGGCTCAGAGTCCACTGGCAAGGATATGTTTGTCATCCATGCCTCTGTTCGCAGGCCAATCTTTTCATCGCAAAGCCGCGACGGAGGGGAAAGATGCCGAAGGGCTGGGGTTGGGTACTGGCTTCTGCGAGCATCCTGGGGGCCCGCCAATGTGGGATATGTAACAAGGGAAAACGAATTAAAAAAAAATCCATCAACAGGTTCGGGTTTCTGGGCAGACATGCAAAGTTCAGACACAAAGATCATTGTAACTGTCAGAAAGGTAAGGCGCTCAGACACAATGGATTTAAAAGGTTTTTTACTCTGGCAGTCAGGACAAGGGAAAGAGAAAACCGTGCTTCTCTTGGAATCTCTCATCTCCCAAAGGAGGGGATTTCCTCCAGTCCGCTCCAGATGCGTTGGCCGCGCTAGGAAACAGAGCCCAGGGAGAGGATTTGTTTTTCCAAAGCCGCGCGGCCCCGGCAAGGCTTCAGATCCGAGTTCCCAGTTGCCCTCCAGATCCCCCGCGTTTTTCCAAGATCCTATTAGGTGCCTCGTAGGTTACCGCGCCACCGGTCATTCCCCCGTT
Source organism: Cebus imitator (assembly GCF_001604975.1). Taxonomy (NCBI): domain Eukaryota; kingdom Metazoa; phylum Chordata; class Mammalia; order Primates; family Cebidae; genus Cebus; species Cebus imitator. Next base: position 2,082,232 of record NW_016107425.1, on the reverse strand, counting down.
TCTTCTAAAAGTTCTCCGGCCGGATTTCAGCAATTTATTTAAAAAGGCACCCGGTCATCGAGACCTTCGGGTGGCTCCTCAGGCCTCATAGGGCAGTTTGGTCAGGATCTGCGCGCCCCCCGACGTGATGAGAACCGTGTGCTCGAACTGGGCGGACCTGAAACACAGCACCAGAGCCGTCAGGACGCGCACGCAAGCGCCGGCCGGGCCACAAGAGCGCCGTCGGACCAATCTTCCCTTCCTATATACAATTTAAAAGCAAGAGGGCAAAAAGCAAACACCTTTGATTGTCTAGGGAGACCGCAGTCCATGCATCCTCCAGGACTTTAAATTCAGGGGATCCCTCCGTGATGATTGGCTCTGTAAGAGGAAAAATATTTACTGCAGTGTGACCTCATCAGATTCTTGTTAAACACTGTTTTGGGCTAATTATTAAAAAAGAGAAGTTTCTCCTCCCTCCCCTCAAGTGCTTCCCCCACAGGCTCCTGTTGTCATCTTGCAAGGGTTGATAATTGATGTTGCTAACATAGTATACCACAAACTAAACAGTAGGAAGAGGAAACACTACAGCATTTAAAAATGTATGAAGTTGCCTAGTTTGTAATTTTTTAGAGAAAGAAGGGCATTTTAATCAAGGCTTAATTAGGACCCGGTGGATAATAACCACCCAAACACCAGTCCCTCTTATAAACACGTCAATTTTAAAAAATATTTAAAATTTAAAAACATGCTCAAAATGTTCATTAATTAGCAAATAACACTTTTCTTATTTCACTCTAATTGCTTCTCCATTAAGTCTCACAGTCAGAAATATGATTCCTTTACGACCCTAGGTAACTGGAATTTGGTGGTGATACCAATCACAGGATCAGCCAGGAAAGGGCCAAGAGACAGCATATGCCACTTGCTGACAGGGAGTAAGGGACATAATCGCGTCTAGTTACTGGGTGTTAATGAAAAAAACAAAATAAAACAAAAAACTAAACATCACATTATGCTGGTAACAGAATTAGAGGTTGGATGGCTGCCTTCTCCTAAATGTGTCAGTAAGTATCTGATTTAGGAAGATGGGGCTTGAGGATCTTATTTAACCAGATTTCCAGTGCATCCGAATTATTTCATTACACTGATTGGCTTTATTAGTCCTTCACGGGAGTGCCCGGCCTGGGCCAGCGGCAGCAGCTTCCATCAGGAGCTATGCACTCCACTTGGAAGAGAAGCTCAAAGCATTTACCTATAGTGAATGCCATGCCCTCCTCCATGGGTAGGTCGTTGTCATTCGCTGCAAAACAAAAAACATGGGGGGTGAAAATAGGAAATGGGCAGGACAGACAAAAACAGATTATGGGGGTCAGGCCCCTTTTAAAAACTTGGTCATTTTATTTCTCTTCTTTTAGAGAAGGAAGGGTGGAAATTTCTGGAGTCCTGGATAGTGACCCAGGAGTTAAACACGGGGCTACTGGGCCTGAGTCTTTGCATTATCTGTGCTCGGGGTCAAGACTTCCCCGAAGAGTTTTCCAAGGCCTGGCAGGGGCAGCCTGGGTGTTTCAGACACATCAGGCTTCCTCACCCCTCTCATTGTCCCCCAGGCTACCCACTACTAGGTCTGCTGGCCTCACTGGGTCCTGGGCCTTGCCCACGACTCCCTCAAAGAGGAAGAAGTCCTGGGGAAGGATGCAAAGGGAGGGCAGCCTCCTTTGGTGCAGGCTGAGCAGAGGCCTGACTTCAAATAGTTTCACTCTAGGCATTGGCACCAAGTAGGGCCCAGGGCTGACAAGACCTGTCTGCACTCTCACCTGAACCTCTTCTGAGCTGCCTAGGTGGGGGGCTCTTTGGTCCAAATAGGGTTCAGACCTGCTAGGTGTCCAGCAATCCTCCAGGAGATGGGTCCCAAACAGTAGTCCTTCTATGGACCAATCAAGTCCATAGGGGCACAAGTCAAGGCCCCAGGACTAACTTTCCTTTGGTCCCTGTCCAGGTGTGGACCCGCCTTGAGGGTGCTCCACTGAGCTGTCTCCTACCTCAACCCAAATCCTCCCACCCCTGTGGGCCCACCCCTGTCTTCTCACTCTAGGGTGCACACCCAGGCAGTGAAAAACAGGAGATTCTGGGGAAGGAAGACAAGAGTGGGCATAATTTAGAAATCACTAAAGAGTACATGCTGCTAAATACATCAGCTGTCAATGCTGTGTAGGATGTAATGAAGTTTAACCACAACAGTCAGCAGCTAGAAAAGGGGGTAGAGAAAGAAAAACAGAAAACAGTCATATGTGCATGTTGCTGGGACATTGATGCGGTGACATTTTGTTTTCAGTAACTTTTTCTAGACAAATATCCCTTGTGCCTTCCAGCCATGCACCCTTCAGAAGACAGAAACCAAAATAAACCTTATTTTGGGATTGAAACTGCTGGGCTCTAATCCAGTAACATAGCAATGTGCTGGTTAAAATTAAGCAGACTCCCCCGTACCCCGCACACAAACACACACACACACAAACACAAGGATGATAATGCAGTTTCAAAGAGGAAGAGCTTTGGGGCAAAGCTGCCACATCCAGATCTCTGTCAAGAAACAGCTTCCAAATGAACTTTCTTACCATGATGCCAAATTTCTGGATGTCCATGAAAGTAAGATCCTATTCCATGTCCCACAAAATATGGACAGACTTGCAAACCATTCTGATGAGTTATGCAACTTTAAAAGTGACCCAAAAATATTTAATTAAATTAGATGAGTTTTTAAGGCATACTAAGATAAAACAGTCACTTAAAAATATTCTCTGAAAAAGTCAGTTATATTTAGAGTCAGATAACAACATTCATGTGTTTTCATTATTCTGTAATAATTTTAATTTTTGCTGTTGCCTGCAACCACTCCCTTTGGATATATGAAGAAAGAAGGTACATATCTATGACACACAGTTGTTTGAGTCATTTACCTTTGTACAGCATTTAAACAAAGCCACTTTTAGATAACAAGTGAGTGTGTACACACACATAGTAATTGCTATACATAACCAGGATATATGTGCATATAATGCAGGTCATAAAAACCTGCCTGGTTTTTTTGAGGTTTCACCAAAAAAACTATAAATTACTCCTGATTGGGGAACCAAAAATAGAAAAAAATTACAATATAGAAATAAGACTTTCTATTTTTATGGTTCCCTTTTCCTGCTCTATTTCAAAGTGTTACACATTTTACCAGCAGGCACACTCACATGAAAAGCTGAATCTACTTTGTCAATATTCTTGAAACACTCCAAAACTGTGAGATCATTTGAGAGTTCCACTCAAGGCCTGCACCACTAAGAAAATTCATAAAGAATGCTTTTTAATCACTAGGATGCTTAAGATAAGCTAGTATTGTGATTCCCAATTCTTAATGCTTCATTAGTTACTTCTACACGCAAATGTTTTGGTTCCAACTGAAACCGAGCACGTAGAATCTAACTCTCAAATCTTCGTCCACAAGACTGAAAAGCAGTTCTTGAAATCAGCTGAACGTGTTTATTTTGGGGAGCATCAAACAAGAACATATATACTATTAAGAATTTATATTTTCATGTGGACAAAGGGCACAATGCCCCCAACCCTAACAATAGATTGGGATTTACAGGACTATTTCAATTATTAACAGGATGAAGTTTCTAGATCTCAAATTAGAATATCCAACAGACTCTAAGTTTAGTTTAACACGAACCCAAAGGCTTTTAGCCAGCATATTTATGGGCACTCGTGTCTACAAGTTTTTCTAAATAATTTTAACCATCCCCAGACTTGTAAGATAGCTTCACTTAGACCATGATGTCACTCTAACCAGCAAATGGGCAGCTTCTCATTCAGATTTAATTTTGATGTAACTGATAGTGCAGAAATAGGTAAGCTATACATATGCTGAGGACAGGAATGGTAAGTCAAGGTTTTTATCTCTTATGTTGTACTTTATGGCTATTTCTGTGGGTCTTTGGTGGGCAGGTATTTCTATTTGGTGTTTCCCAAGGTGATTTTATTTGTGCCATACAGTTTCTGAATAAAAACTGAGGATGAAGAGTGAACAGAGGGTGGAAAAAGATGATTAAACAGGACCTAATATTCTAGTTTTTTTTTTTTTAACAAGAACAGTTTCTACCTAAACCTATAAATTATGTCAGTTCAATCCCAACAGACCTCAATGATTCTAAGAACATGCAATATAAACTATTCTATATTTTCTCCTAAAAAAAAAAAATCTAGTTTTATTTATTTATTTATTTAAGTATCCGGCTGATTGGCAGGCATCACGGCTACATCTTAAATGTGTGTTACAATGGCAATCTTCATTTTAATTTCTGATGAGAGGAGAGGAAGAAAGCCCACTCTGAAAAAACACTTAGGGTCCCTCCCCCCATCATACCTCTCGTTCCTCTGCATAAAAGAAGCTGTGCTATTACTAGGTGGCTAAAGATATCTGAGAGCATTCTCCTACAACCATTTACTCCCTGGGTCCTGCTGGAACTTCTGGCTCCAGGAATATCATAGAATCTAAGTGTCATGGATGTAAAGGTTAGAGGATTTCACAGCCAGGTGGAAAGAGGAAAAGAATAGGACATATCTCCCCCGTTCCCTGGTTGAGCACATCGCAATGCTTGACTCCCAGGAGCTGAGTATACACTCCTGTTTGCTTTTCAGAGTATTTTCCTTTTGGATTGGTAGATAGTTTTTAGCACTTCTTTACTGGGACTAGATAGAATCTTATAAATATTCCTAATTACTACTTAAAAGCATTCCCTTTCTATTATTTTAGAATAAATAGGGAGCACAAGATTATTTACCTGATTGTAGGGTTTAAATCCGAATTCACAGAGGCAATCCAATGACCAGTAGCAACCAATTTCATTCCTCTAACATGAAAGAGAGTACTGGTAACCCTAACTGTGGCATGGGAAGCTGGAGTCTCTCTGCACCTCTTGACTGGCATGCTGGGGAAAATGGTAACAGCAGGGCAGGCAGAAGTGTCCAAGTGCTCCCGAACACCAGCCACCACAGGCCGTGACCCTTTTCTGTGCACAGGGATTTCTTGCCCTGGACATCTCAACGATAAAATCTGCCTACGCTCTGCTAAAACCTACTGAAAAGAACTCTCCTGGTACTAGCTCCTCTGATTTTCTCTAACTAAAAATCCTTTAAGACAGTATGCATACTAACCCATGAGCCCAAACACACTTACGATTTGAAGCCCTTTATATAAAATATTTGGAGAGGGAGAGGAGGATGCATAAAGGTTGTTTATGAACTTACTTTCCGATTATACTCTCTCACTACAATTCACATTGCAGTTACAGTTTATAGATGAAAAAGATATCTATTTTAAGGAATTTCATCTTGTAACCATTTTCTTAGTTTAATTTCTTTCAATGAGGCAGTTACACTCAATTTAAATGTCATCTAGGTAAATTAAATTTCTTAATACATTTCAACTACTTTTTGACTAAAAATACATTCCCCAAGAGGGCAGAGGAGTACTATATTTAAGTACAGGCTCTTATAAAGAAATAAAACTGCACACGAAAATATAGATTTACTGCCAATTTTACATGAATCCTATAAACAGCACTGATCTCCAATGGTCACAACTCTAATAAAGGATCTCAAATGGTACGTTATTTTATAAGTTATAAAATTTTACTTTACTCTTTCTAGATAATTATTTGAAGCAGTAGTCTTTGAATGAAGGAATGCACAAATCCAGGGAGTCCTTCTAATGACAAGGAGTGTTTAAGTACAATTAGTAATATTTTTGAAAGCCAACAACTGTTTTCCAAAAAAGTGGTACTTTTTCTTGTTTCAAACCAGATCACAAATTACTGTATTTTTCTTACAATAGTGCTGAACTTTTATTTGAGGTTTTCTGTTTCTGAAAAGCAGACATGATGGATTGAAATAAAAGATAATTTATTGCAATGCTTACTTTCATGTGCAGAGAGAAGCAGTGTAATTGTAATTTACAGTAGCTGTCAAGAAAAATCCATCACAGATGACATTAAAATGACTTATTTTGCCTAAGCCACTTATTGTTTAAATGTGTGTAATCTAATAGAAAGAGATTATTTTTTAAAAATCTGCTTTATATTGTTCCAAATTAATATAAAACACATACTTATGAATTAAACATTAAAAACCACTTATTGATACTTTCATCATGACATTTACAAGTTTAAATTATTTTTAATTGAACTGTCACATATTTATGACGCATGAATCTACACATCCACAATATATTCATATGTACAGATCGTATAATCTAGAGATAATTATAAAAATACAGATTTAGAAATATTTTAAAGCAAATGGAGGTACAGTGAGTCTAATAACACTATGACCTAAAGATCACTAGGCATTCCTCACAAAGCAAAAGGGCCAAGAGAACTCTTTCCATTAAATCATTTTAGCTGATACTTCTTCAGAGACATGATCTTCTTTAGGTTTCAGAGGAGAATTCCAAAATTTCCTGTAGAGATCTCAAGGTTTTTGAAAACATAATACTAATACAATTCCCCTTGTTCTTTTCATAGTGTATCAATAGAGAGAGGCTATGCAAAAGATGGTGAATATCTTAAAATAAACAAGACCGAGTTGAAAGATGTTTGTAAACCTTTGGTCTGTAATGATTTCAAGTACTTTTGGCTTAAAGGTAAATACAGTTTGTTTACTTATTCCCCTAAGATTTTGCCAGAATAAGAAAAGGCAAGATAATAGGTGTCCAGAAACACTGCTCTAACACATCAGAACAACCATTTGTTAGAATCGGGGCCAGTTTCCTTTCTAGTAGCAGACATAAACCGTCTAAATAATGAAATGTATTAGGGTACAAGTAAAAAGTTCATTGTCTGTTATTTTTCACATAGTTTTGTAAGTGCAGTTGTTGGGACTGATCTGATTTTCAAAAAAGCTTGTACATGCAAATTCATACTCTGTGAAAACTGACCTTTGTATCCAGATAGCTAAAATCCAATGTCACTTTCAATTCTATTCTCTTCTTCTTCTTCTTCTTTTTATGTAGCTAGAATTAATGTAGTGAATATGTAATGAAATGCATTATCCTGCATGGAGATTTATCAGATTTTCCAACTGAATGCTATGCTTTGCTAGTACTAGCTGGAGTTCACCTGCATGTTGGTGTGGCGTGTGGCTCTTTTTTGTAAAGAGTTAAGTCGTACACAAAAAAAGGGAACAAAGGTCAGCACCCAGCCGCCACTTGAATGTGAGATTTTTCTTTTTATTCCCCTTGATGTATACTAGGCTCTGTGTTATTAGTCTTAATGATGGAAAATTGTAGTGTTGATACAAATCTTTTTTTCAAAGTAGTAGGCGGGAGCTCCATTTGTTAGTAAGTTTTTTTTGTGACTAAAAGCCACGGACAGTACATTTATGTAGCAGTAAAAGGCCTAGATGCTCTTTCCATAGCAGAGCTAATTATTCCTACTGTGACCTTACTGATCTAGCCTGTTCCTAGTACATCTCATCTGCACGCCTGTTCCTCTGTGTAGATGGTGTCAGAGAATATGAAAAACCCTATAATGAAACCATTTTCATGATGGAGAAAGGCTACTGGAGTTGCACTTGCTACAAAGAGGCTCAATTATATGAGTAATTGTGATAATTTTCTACATTCATAGCCTTCAATGGGGAAAAAAGAATGAGAGCCACAAAGGAAAATTACTTTAACAAGAAAGTACAGAGAGTAAAAATGGAAGAAGAGACAAAAAGGGGAAAAAATAACCAGAAAAAAAGTTTAAAAAATAGATCTGGAGGGAGGAATAGCGAGACAGGGAGAACAACAGAAATGCTCAAAAGCCCATGTGCAGCTGTGTTGCACAATTAAATTGAATTTTTTTTTCTGCAGTTGATGAATGTGACTACTGCAAATGTGCCTCTGTAGTTAGCTATCATTTGTTGTTCCGTGACAGGAAAAGGATAATTACCTCTCAGAGAGAATCAAAGGCTGACATGCCCTTTAGACACAGCCATGAATGCAGAGCTCGATAGAATGCTTGAATAAGAATCTAGTGTTCTCTGCCCCCTTCTACTGAAGAATAAATTTTGTTAAAATGCAAGAGCACCACCAGTAAATTTGTTGAACCCTAGGTGTTCAAAAATATGAGGTGCATCTATCGACTCATCCCATTTGCAAAAATAAAACTGCATTTTGAATTCATTTCTATTATATTCATGGACAGTAAGATAGTGAGATATGCATTAAATTTCTTTTCCCAGTAGGGGTCTGATTCAACATTTCCTATGAAAGAACAGAGAGACACTATCTTTTTTCCCAGGCTAGTTAGCCTATAATTTAAAACTGTCAAAAACACAATTTTGTTCAAAGTCTCCAATAAAAGCTTCTCAGATATAACCCAAAGAGATTTTACTAAAGTTTGATTCAGACACTGTTACAATATTTTTAAAGCCATAAATACATTTAACTGATATTTTACTGGCTTTTTTCTTAAAGTATTTGAAGGCTTACGAAGAAAAAAGGCAGCATCTTTTCAAGGTGACTAAGCCTTCCATCCTTTAGACAAATGGGAAGTATTCAATGGTTCATATTAATGAGAACAGTACTTTAAAGAGTGCTGATGTGATCATCTTTAACAAAATGCGTTACTTTAAAATGAAAACAGATATTTGACATGTCTGCTTCAAAACAGTTATGGGGACAAAAAAAGACCTAAAAGTAGGTAACAGATTACAAAGAAAAGCCTTAAATTCAGAAAATACACATATACATAACACCCAAAAAGTAATGTCAAATACTCTAAAAAATAAACAATGATTTACAGGAAAAATGAACCAGGCAAAAAAAGAACAGAAGATCATCCTTTCAGGCTATTTGTTAATCTACCAATTGAAAGGTAAGGCTTGCTTGAACTGACACTTTTTTATCTTTGTATCAGAGAAATACATTTCACTTCCTTCCTTTATAAAATTTAGTTTTTCTCCTGTCTTATTAAAAATCCAAGGGTTGAGATGCTCATCCCCTTCTTAGGAACTCCCTTCCATATTTGGTGTGATTTTGAATAAAGGAACACTATAGACCAAAATGTCAAGCTATAACAAAAGCAGCCATGTAAATACTGCTTGCTCCTTCTGTAAGTTTCTTTGCTGACCCTGGTATAATTCACTTTTTTTTTTTCAACTCAGGGAACAATATTGCAGCCTGGCAGTTCACATACTGATATCAGACTGAAATGATGGTTCTGAATCATAAAACATGTCATCAACTTTGTACCAAGCCACCAATAACCTTTGTACCATTTGCCAACCCTCCCTTTACTTGTCAATGTAAGGCTTACCTGATTGTGTTTCCAATTACAGAGAATGGAGCCCCTGCTCTGCAAGCTGCAATTGCTTCATCTCTACACCTCCTGGCAACCTCCACTAACTTTTTCCCACATTCGTCCACATTGCCCACCAAAAATGTTTCAGAGGTGTCTCCATGGTAGCCATTGTAATAGACCTAAACATAAGCAGAAATTTAAAAATATGTCCTTGTTTAAAAATCTACTTTCCTAAAGTGCACAATGTATTCATTTATGTATATAGTAGACTCATCTGTTTTACCATTCCAGAATTATTTGTTTGCCTATCATAAAAAGAAGAAATAGATATACTGAAATCTTGTAGAAATTAAAAAGATGAGGCCATGCGATGATATTGCAAAATGTAAAAGCAAATACATAGCTAGTATGGTTATTTCAGCATTATGATGAGCAATATTACTGCAATATTTTGATTCCTCACTTTATTTCTGAGAAGACAAAATTACATAAGCAAAAATCAGTAGCCAAAGACCTTGATCTACAATTATCACAATAGGTTTGAAGAACCAAGAAGCATTTAACATAGTGAAAATTTCTTCAATGTCATGAAGACTTACTCGATCTTGTATTTACCAGTTCTACATTTGAAGTGATATTTAGTAACAAGAAGTAAGATAGACAAACAGGAGAATTTATTTCTAAGAACTGAAGTGGCTCCATACAGGAATGAAATGTGTTACGGAAAAATCCTATGTCTAGAACTGAAATCTTAATCAAATGTTCCAGATAGCAGAATGTTAACAGAAAACACGATATATGGATATTTAAAGAATTAGAATATAATAAAACAGACTTAAAAGCAAAATTACGGAAAATATAATTTTATCATTCTTCAGTGATTCAGAAGCCAAGCAGTATCATGAAAGATACCAGATTCATTATAAATCAATGATTACCAAGCACTACAGTAAATATAAAAGGCAGAGGAGATTGTTTGGATACTGACCCTTTGATATAGCATGGAATTTGCTACTTTGTATAAATTCGTCCTATCTAATTATTTTTCACATTTCTCTTGTTCATAAGGTATAATGTAGAAACTGTTATAAAAAATATATTTATCTGAGCTTTCGGTCTGTTGTGATACTGAATTAATATCTTAAATCTATATATTACTCTTCATTTTTAAAAAATGCTTCATACTCTGTAAAGGAAGCAAGAAAGGTCTTTATTAGATCTTCACTTTATAATTCAGGAAACTGAGGCATAGAAAAGTAACTTGTTTAAGGTTGGTGGCAGAATACAGCGGTAGATTCAGATTAATATGATGGATTATTGGCTTCTAATCTAGTGTTTTCTCTACTATATCAAATTATCTTAATTACCTTGCAACAGAATAGTGTTTTATATATTTACTCCCACTTACAGTCCTTTGCAATCCAGGAAAGTACAAGTTTTTATTTTATATACTTGGCAGTATTTCACTGTTTCATAAGTTTTACAATTTTGAAAAAGTTTGAATGTTAATAAAGAAACTATTAAAAGCCTTCAGGAAACTTAGAAAAAGAACAGAGTATTCCCTTTGGACACATTGGAAACAGTATTTCACTCAAAAATTCAAAATTTTATATTCTTGTATTTCATTCAAAGTACAAGAATATTATTTCAAAATACAAAACACTAGTTCATTCAAAATACAAAAATATAAAATTTGCTAATATAAGCGTAGTCCAGAAAATGTGTAAATGTGCTTTTTAAGTAGAAATGTACTATTTTACGCCGGGCGCGGTGGCTCACGCCTGTAATCCTAGCACTTTGGGAGGCCGAGGCGGGTGGATCACGAGGTCAAGAGATCGAGACCATCCTGGTCAACATGGTGAAACCCCGTCTCTACTAAAAATACAAAAAACATTAGCTGGGCATGGTGGCGTGTGCCTGTAATCCCAGCTACTCAGGAGGCTGAGGCAGGAGAATTGCCTGAACCCAGGAGGCGGAGGTTGCGGTGAGCCGAGATCGCGCCATTGCACTCCAGCCTGGGTAACAAGAGCGAAACTCCGTCTCCAAAAAAAAAAAAAAGAAATGTACTATTTTAAAAAATCTTTATTCACCTTTCCATATTACTTTTTGCTAGCTTTGAAAATGACTACTTGAGGCTGGGTGCAGTAGCTCACGCCTGCAATCCTAGTACTTTAGGAGGCTGAGATGAGAGGACTGCTTGAGACTAGGACTTTAAAACCAGCTTGGGAAACATAGTAAAACCCCATCTCTGCAAAACTAAAAAATTAGCCAGGTGTGGTAGCACATGCCTGTAGTTCTAGCTGCTTAGGAGGCTGAGGGAAGGATCATTTGAGCCCAGGAGTTCGAGGTTACAGTAAGCCATGATGGCACCACTGCACTCCATCCTGATTGACAGAGCAAAGCACTGTCTCTGACATAGAAAGAAAGGAAAGAAAGGAAAAAAAAAGGGAGGAAGGGAGGGAGGGAGGGAGGAAAGGAAGGAAGGGAGGGAGGGAGAGAGGGAGGGAGGGAGGGAGGGAGGGAGGGAGGGAGGAAGGAAGGAAGGAAGGAAGGAAGGAAGGAAGGAAGGAAGGAAGGAAGGAAGGAAGGGAGGGTCAAAATGACTACTTGAAGCTGGGTGCCATGGCTCATGCCTGTACTCCCAGCATTTTGGAAGGCTAAGAAGGGTAGATTACTTGAGGTCAGGAGTTCAAGACCAGCTTAGACAACATGGTAAAACCCCGCCTCTATTTAAAATACAAAAATTAGCTGGGTGTGGTGGCGAGTGCCTGTAGTCTCAGTTACACGGGAGGCTGAGACAGGAGAATTGCTTGAACCCTTAAGGCGGCGTTCCCAGTGAGCTGAGATTGTGCCACTGCACACCAGCCTGGGCAACAGAGCAAAACTCCGTCTCAAAAAAAAGAAAGACTACTTGAAAGATTCATTATTTACAGAAATACAATACTTTTGAAAGTCTGTCTTGTCTTATACCTTATTTATTTATTTTTCTGAGACAGAGTCTCGCTCTGTCATCCAGGCTGGAGCGCAGGGGCATGATTTCACCTCACTGCAACTGCAACCTCTGCCTCCCAGGTTCAAGCAATTCTCCCTGCTTCAGCCTCCTAAGTAGCTGGGATTACAGGCTGCAGCCACGACATCTTGCTAATTTTTATATTTTTAGTAGAGATGAAGTTTCGCCATGTTGGCTAGGCTGGTCTTGAACTCCTGACCTCAGGTGATACACCCGCCTTGGCCTCCCAAAGTGCTGGGATTAGGCGTGAGCCACAGTACCCGGCCCTGTACTTCATTTATTTAACAAATATTTATTGAGCAACTACTATGGACATTGCATTGTCTTTTTATTTATTTATTTATTTTTTGAGACGGAGTCTCGCTCTATAGCCCAGACTGGAGTGCAGTGGTACGATCTCGGCTCACTACAACCTCTGCTTCCTGGTTCAAGCGATTCTCCTGCCTTAGCCTCCCAAGTAACTGGGATTACAGGTGCGTACCACCACACCCAGGCTAATTTTTATATTTTTAGTAGAGATGGGGTTTCACTATATTGGCCAGGCTGGTCTTGAACTCCTGACCTCGTGATCCGCCCGCCTCGGCCTCCCAAAGTGCTGGGACTATAAGTGTGAGCCACCACACCTGGCGCATTGTCTTTTTTTTAAAGAAAAACATTTTTCAACTTTCAAGGGGGAAAGAAATCTTTTCTTATAATGTATACTTGATGTAAATAATTCTAAAATGCAATGAGTATTTTCTGATAGAAATATAGGATCTTATAATGGAGTCCTTCACTTAATAAAATATTTTATAAGAAATATAATTTGTTAAGATACTGTCCTATATGTTTCCTAGATTCCTTCACATTTCTAGACACTTGGAAGTATTTCACTTTGCTTTATAAGTTTTACAATTCTGAAATTATTTGAATGTTAAAAATAAAACTGTTTATTACGTATTCAGAAAACTTAGAAAAGGAATAGAGTAGTTTCTTTGGACACACTGGAAACAGTAGGGAAGAGTAGCTGACTTCATCCAAAATATTAAAGCGGTAACATTTCATTATAAGGTGACTAGATAATAGATGTAAAACCCTAAAATCAGGTTCAATCCAAAATAAAAGTGTATTATGAAAAGCACTTTATTTTAGGTATACTTCATAAAATACCTCCTTCCACATGATTCTGAGTTAGAAAGATACCAACGGGATGTTATGTGGAGCAAATGTTCAAGTATTCTAAGTAGGGCAAAATGGTACAGGAAATAGCAGCAGCAATAAAAAGAATCCTTGGCTATCTCCTCATATAAATTGATATGAAGAAAAAAGGTTGAGTTTACTTAAACAACTAAAAATTGGACTGAATCCCACCATTGGATTCCTTTTTTTTTTTTTTTTTTTT
>NW_016107425.1:2059968-2067579 GCF_001604975.1 Cebus imitator | reverse complement strand
TGTATTCCTTGAGTGTTGTCATTTCAACTAGTTCTCCTAAGATGTTTAAATTTTGTTTATTTATTTAAAAGGTATTTGTAAATCTTAGATGTACAGAACTTACTTATAATATACATAATCCAAAGGTATCATTACAAAAGTCTTTAAGAAAAAGAAATGTAAAAGTACATATAATCCAAGTCTGAGAACAGTGATAGGCTAAGAAAATTAGAAAAGGTTACCACTTGAACAATTTGATGTCCCTATGTTAAATTACTTAGGCTTGTTATTTAAAAGAAAGATGATTAACCATTTGGTGAAAAACTTAAGTTCAGACAAAATACCACTCTGCTTGTATGCTCTAGGCACAAGGCTCTGTCTACCAGAAATGGAACTCAACATTACCTTCAGGGATTCTAATAAATCTAAGGAACACTGCTAGCAAAAGAGTTGCTGTCCAAATAGACTGACATACACGGGCCAATGTAGCCCCTAATGACAGAGTAAGATAATGACAGGCCCCACTCAAAATCAGCAGGAAGAGGAAGATCAATCTTGGCAGAGTGAAGGAAAAATGCTGGCTTTCTTCGTGTTAGCTCATCTCATACATATCTAGCTTCAGCAGCTGCCCAGTGCTGTGGTGCTCTGCGTTAACTACACAGTGGATCAATAACAATTACACCTTCTCAAAAACATGACACATAGCAGGATTGGGTTGACATTTCACTTAGGCCAACATTGATCTCAGTGCATCTGATTGCAGCCCTAAATTCAAGTCAGGCCTGGGTTTACTTGGAATAAACACAGAGTTAAAGACAAAAAAGGAAACCAGCTGCTTGCGTCTGGGTCTAGAAGTAAACAGCACTTCCACTGGTGCAGTTCACATTTTCAATCCACTCTTCCTGTTGCTACCAGCAATTCTGAAGTTGATCAAAGACAATTTTTTATATGATTTACTCACTGTGACATCAATGTTGATAATATCGCCATCCTGAAGAGGTCGACTAAAACGTAAACAGAAAAAAATTGGTGATAGACAGATCTCAATAAAACGAATAGAAAAATAAACACTTAATGACTAATATGACAAACCCAATGGGTTGCAATGATAATTTGGAGTGAAGGAGGAATAGACAGGACAACTAAATCTAATCTTTAACTTATTTCAAAAGATGCACTTAATTTTGCCAAGAACCGAAACAAGAGTTGGTAAGAAAAATTTGCCACATTTGGATTTTTATCACTTATATGATTAAAATCTAAGAAGTAAAAGACATATGTAATGTACAACCCATTTAGATTGTATACTGCATTAACAAACATTAAATGGTGGTGGTGTGTCCATTTAGAAGTAAAATACTTCAAAATTTCTGTTTTATCATAATCAATTTCAGAAGTTTACCGGTGGGTTTCAATTGAACAATAGTGTCTTTCAACATGCTACAGATCTTAGCTTCATGTTTTAGTTTCCAAAGGAACAATATTTTATTAAGAAATGAATACCTGTCAGGAATACCATGACAGAGCACGTTGTTTACAGAGGTACAAACAGATTTTGGAAAACCTCCATAGCCTAGAGGTGAGGGATAGGCATTATGACTGATGATTTCCTGATGAACAAGAGCATCTATCTCTTCAGTTGTCATGTCAACCTAAAATGTTAAATAAAAAAATTGTGCAGCAACAATTGAAGACAATTCTTGTATTTATCAACTATGCTATAGCAACAACACTTCCATGTGAGACTGTATAAATCTACTATGATAAAATGGTACGACATTTGAATTAATTATGATTAGTGTTACAATCCTCGACTGTGCCTTGCAGACAATCATTTGGGCATATGATGGTGTTATGAACCATTAGGAAATAGAAATTTTAAACTCTAGGATCCTCTAAATCATTTGTGAGTCATTAAATGACATAACTCCCTTTTGGCCTGAAGATTTCAAAATTATGTTATTCGGCAATTCCTTCTTCTTTCTCAATAGTTGGTCCCCTCGGCTATTCAACGCATATGAATAAATGTTCAAAAGGTTCACCAGTTGAACCTTGAAAAGCTTGAAAAGTAGGTCAACCCACATCTTTTTATCTCAGTAAAACGTTACCTGGTTTTGTAGCAATGGCATGGAGATAATGGTTGATATTTAAAAGACTGAGTCTAATACAGTTTGTAGAGATTTGATTTTAAGTAATCTTGATTTCTTTCATGGCAAAATAAATAAATAGAAAATATAAAAATATTTTTTGCTTTCAAAAGGTATTCCAAACTAAATTGCTCCCAAACTAAAAGAAAACCAAAATTTAGTTTTATAAGCACGTGAAGACTATTTCCATAAATGTCATAAACATAAATAAAATTCTAAAATAAAATCTTTTATTAAAAATTAGCCATTTCTTTAATAATTTTCTTCATTATTTTATATTTACATTATGTTTAGTCATGTTGTAAGTTTATTACGAAGAAGATACTGTGAGTGATCTTATCTTTGAGTCTCACTTCATAAATTCTGCCCACATTTTGGCAGAAAGTAGGCTCATATTTTCTTTTATATCCTTACATAGAAGGATCCTTCAGATTATTATGAAATAACTAAATCTTTTTTTTTTTTTTTTGAGTCAGAGTTTCGCTCTTGTTACCCAGGCTGGAGTGCAATGGCGCAATCTCGGCTCACAGCAACCTCCGCCTCCTGGGTTCAGGCAATTCTCCTGCCTCAGCCTCCTGAGTAGCTGGGATTGCAGGCACGCGACACCGCCCAGCTAATTTTTTGTAGTTTTTAGTAGAGACGGGGTTTCACCATTTTGACCAGGATGGTCTCGATGTCTTGACCTCGTGATCCACCCGCCTCGGCCTCCCAAAGTGCTGGGATTACAGACGTGAGCCACCGCGCCCCGCCTTTTTTTTTTTTTTTTTTGAGATAGAGTTTTGCTCTGTCGCCCAGACTGGAATGCAGTGGCATGATCTTGGCTCATTGCAACCTCCACCTCCTGGGTACAAGTGATTCTCCTGCCTCAGCCTCCCAAGTAGCTGGGACTACAGGTGCTCACCATCATACCTAGCTAATTTTTATATTTTTAGTAAAGGTAAGGTTTCACCATGTTGGACAGGCTGGCCTCGAACTCCTGACCTCAAATGATCCACCCACCTCGGCCTCCCAAAGTGCTGGGATTATATGCGTGAGCCACCACACCCGACCTAAAGAACTAAATATTGTAGTAGGAAGTTGTATGTAATTACATTTCTATATTACCCATAGCCTTGTGTATATGATCTGATCTTTCTTTGCAGAGCAAAGGCAAAAAACAGGAGACAAAGGACAAGCTAGGGCCAATCTTCAGGCACACAGAAGTAACATGGGGAGTAAAATCTGAAACTACAGGCAGAAGTAGTGGGGCAAAAGTCAAAGCTGTCTGCCATTGATCAACTTGGACAGGTTGATTGAGGCCAAAGTCGTTCTAGAATTCTGCTAGTTAAAATTGAATTTGGGTTTTAAGTTACTTCTTGAATAAACACACAAATAATAAAATTCCTTTTCCCCACCCCAAGGCTTTACTTATTTTTAAAAAACAAATTAAATGTGTATAAGAGTTAAGGAGAAAGAAAAAAAGAGGAATGTTTGTTGCCCCTTATGAATGTCATTCTAAGGATTGGTGAGACGCCACCTTTAAACTCTTCCCAGCCAGGAGGAGGACGTGGCGGGCCAGCTGACAAGCCTGATGAAGCCCTTGAATCTGATCTTCATTCTTAACTTCTATGCTGTCTCCCCAGTCCGGTACAATGCCTGTCGTCACATAGTCTGGCTTCTTTATGTGCTTGAGGAAAAAGGATTGAAAATGAAGATCAGAACCCAGCGCACGACAATGGGATCATTTTTTCAGACACAGCCTCCTGCTTCATGGAGCTCTGCCCTTCCTGCCGGAGCACCGACCTCTGAAGCCAGCACAACAGACCCTCCAGGCTGCCCCCAGTTCCTTCCCCTGCCCTTTTGAACTTAACATTGCCTGTTAGTGCTGCCTCTGGATGGTCTGTTAACCTTACCATGCTTTGAGTCAAACTGGACTGAAGTAGACTTCTGGTCAAAACAAACAGTAGTTTTCTTTTTTTTCTCCTCCCAACCCAGTTAGAAGCATATCACCATTGATAAAAAATAGCACCAAGTTTCCAATTCACCAAATGGTTAATTAAGAGCACTTTCATCTTAACACAAAAATATAATTTATGTAAAACATAGTTCCCAACACCCTCTCCAAACGATTATATGCAAAAAGGCTGACTGTCATGTTCCCTGAAGCCTATTACACATACACTTTTCTTACATTTTGCAACCATACTTACACTGAGAGGCTAGAATAAAATGAAACAAGTTTTCTTCTTCAAGTACATAAAAATTACCTAGAACATTTCCATTACTTGCCAAGAATAAACAAAAAGCCACCCGAAAACTCAAAACATGCAACCCTGATCACTTTTGTAGGCCGTTCTCCACTATGGGCAGTATTTGGAAAATAAATACCATCTTAGACACAGAACTTCTTTCAGTCCCAAGGTTTTGCACAGCTCTTTACAAACTATTTGTAGTTTATAATGCATTACAAACTATAAGCGTTGTTGGACAGTCCACAGTAGGGCTCCACAGCAGTTTGGGACAGGAAGCTGAGGGAGATAACACTATTCAATTGAAACATCACAGCAGCACTGGAAGGGCTGAGGTTAGGACTCTCCTCTTTGTGAAGCCTCTCACGCAGGAGTTACGGGTCTTCACTTACCCCCCGTTCAGATGGGTTTTCTGATATAGGTGACACTACTGCCTGGTTTGCCGCAGCTGAGCTCTGGAGGAACATCTACTCTCCCACAGCTACACCACAAATGCCCGCAAACGCTCACCAGGTCTCCCCCAAAGAGCCTGTGTTCTTGTCTCCACGCTGTGCTGTGATCTGGCAAGGTTATAACTTGCAGGCAGAAGGGCTGTTGGGTTGTCATGCTGAAATTGACTGAAATAGCTAAAACAATACAGTTCACCTCACCAGAGATTTCCTTTTCTTTTCTTCTACGGAAAAAAAAAGTGTCAATTTTTGTGACTAATACCAAATGCTCACTCTCACTGTGATGGCCAGGCCACGGGATACATCCTGGTGGCCCTTCTGTGTCGTAGGCCTTTGCCTTAAAAGTGGGCCATTTACCTTCAGGAAGTATAATATACTAAATGTGGGCTCACCATAAAAAAATTTATAAAAGGGAGAAAGCAGATGATTTTTTGTGACAAATCTATATTTCTTTAGCTATTCTCCTTCTTCCTAAGGGGCTTGTATGCTCCCTTTATATTGCACTTTGAAAAATGGATAGATTGCCTTTCCACAGAATTGCAATCTCTGAAAAAAAAAAAAATCAAGACTGCTCTGAGATATATTTTATTTAATTTAGTTTCAAAGACGATTCAAAGACAGTAGCATCAAATAACAAGGAAAGTATAAGAACAGGCTTAAAAAAATCTAGTGTGTTAGTTTCAAGTAATCTCTTTTGAATCATCATAATTTTATAGTCAATTTTTTTCTCTAAAACAATTAGAAAACTACATACATATAGTTTTATCTTCGCGTTAGAAATTTAATGTAGAAAATTTCCTGATAGAAATTTTAATTCTACTTTTTTTTTTTTTTAAGACTAGTCAAGTACAGTGGTGAGAAGGGAGGAAAGGGTAGAACAAGGAGTTCGATCTGTAACTGACTGTGAACAATCAATTGAGATAACTCACTACCTTCGGACCAGCCGAAATTTTAATTCTAAATAAGCTAAGCAACTGAAAGTTTAGAGCTTTATTTTAAAAAATTAATGCTATAGAACTGCAGGATATTAAAACTTCTCAAGTCACAGTTTTAGATCACAAGCCTAGTTTGAAAATTAAAACCCAAATGGCTCAGAAATCAAAGGTGCAAAAATATTTGATCGCTTCTGCAGTCAACTTTTATCTTAGCTGGAAAAAGCAGCAGATAATAGGCAATACAGTACCTTAGGAACCGGATGAGCTGAAGAAACTGCAGCCGGCAAAACTATACTGTGTGAAATATCTCTTTGTCTCCGAAAAAAGAAATTTCTTCTTTGTTGACTGCTTGACTGCTTGTGTAAGTAGATATGATTGAGTGGTGAAGAGAAAATCCTATGAGAACCTGTGAGCAGAAATAGACATATTTTAAGTAAAAAACCAACCTAACACAGTGTTCCATTTTAAGATGTTGTGGTGTTGTCTATTAAATCATTATTCTAATACTTTATTGACTGAAAAAGGAAAAGCCCCAAATAGAAAGCAAAGCAGTGATATTCTGAGTTCTAGTATAACAGTAACACGGCGTATTCATTAGCTAATACTATGTTTACATAAATGCATGACAATGGAAAACTCTACTCTAATGGGAAATAAACACATAGAAACATCTGCTGAGCACCAGGTTTGTAAAAAGAACAATTTCTGCTGTGATACCTTATGTGGCAATGTCCAAGACGACCCTAGATTCAGGGCACTGTTTTGATGGCTTTATACTCTGTAAAGCCGTTTTCCTTTCAAGAATCACAGACAAATTGCCAGCTGCACTTTTTGCCCTCCATAGGATTACTACCCTGTGTTAAGTTCACGCGCAGTGAGGCATTATACTGAAATTCATTGTGATGAATGTTCAAGTCAGATAAAGACTAAATAGCAAAAATGTAAGTATAATACTGAAAGAAAATGAATATAGGGTTCAAAGTACTCACAACAGGAATTTAGAAATATCTATCAAAATTTTAAATGCACATATCCTTTGACTCAGCAGTTCATCTCCTAGGACTTTACCCTGCAGATACTATGCAATGATGGATGTATGAAGAGGTGCCCTCATGGCAGCATTATTTATGGTAGAAAAAAAGTGGAAAACAACTCAAATGTTTCCAAATAGGAAACACCAGTAGGGGACTGATTAAATATATTATGGCATACTTACAGAAAATTCTGGAGCTATTAAAAAGAATAGGCCAAATCAATCTCTATGTGTTGATATGGAAAGAAGTCACAATACACTGTTAGGAAAAAAGTGAATTCTCAACAAATATATGTAAAAAGCCCATTAATGTAAAAGGAGCTTATACATTTATACAAGCTTGCACATGCCCATGAAATTTCTGAAAATTGAGATTCATCAACAGTGGCTATTTCTGTGGCATGTGGTTGGGGCTAGAGGTAAGGGGAAGACTTTTTTTTTTTTTTTTTTTTTTTAGGGTCTGGGTCTTGCTCTTTCATTCAGGGTAAAGCACGTGATGCTTATGGTTTACTGCAGCCTTGGATTCCCAAGCTCAAGGAATCCTCCCACTTCAGCCTCCTGAGTAGCTGGAACCACAGGCACGTGCCACCACGCCTGGCTAATTTTTGTACCCTTTGTAAAGACAGGGTCTTGCTGTGTGGCCCAGGGTGGTTTCAAACTCCTGGGCTCAAGAGATCCTCCTGCCTCAGCCTCCCAAAGTGTTGAGTTTACAGGTGTGAGCTACTGCATCCAGCCAGGAAAACATTTCAATTCATTTTATTTCATTACTTTCATATTTAGAACAATAGTTTGTTGTTGTTGTTGTTGCTTGGGTTTTTTTTTTTTGTTTTTTTTTTGTTT
>NW_016107425.1:2041860-2059901 GCF_001604975.1 Cebus imitator | reverse complement strand
TTTTTTTTTTTTTGAGATAGAGTCTTGCTCTGTCACCCAGGCTGGCTTGCAATGGCGTGATCTCAGCTCACTGCAACCTCCGCCTCCTGGGTTCAAGTGATTCTCCTGCTCAGACTCCAGAGTAGCTGCAATTACAGGCATGAGCCATCACACCCGGCTCATTTTTTTTTTGTATCTCTAGTAGATACACGGTTTGACCATGTTGGCCACACTGGCCTCTATCTCCTGACCTCAGGTGATCTGCCCACCTCGGCCTCCCAAAGTGCTGGGATTACAGGTGTGAGCTACCACACCTGGCCAGTCCCCAACAGGTCACAACCACATGGCAGGGGTCAGAAAACTACAGCTCAAGGGCCAGATCTGGCCTGCTGCCCGTTTTTATACACTACAAAATCTAAAATGGTTTTTAAACTTATAATGGTTGAAAAAAACTTTTTAATCCAATATTTTGTTATACATTAAATTCCAATCTTGGTGCCCATAAATAAAAGATTTTATTGACTATAGCTACCCTCATTTGCTTACAAATGTCTATGGTGGATTTTGAACTACAGTGGTAGTTGAGTAGTTGTAAACATGTGTTCCACAGAGCCTAAAAAATGGACTCTTTGGCCCTTTACAGGAGACATTTGCTGAATCCTAGTGTAGAGCACTAGTCCTCAGAATGAGATTCACAGACCAGCAGTATAATGTCACATAGAGGAAAGATGCAAGCCTGGGCGCGGTAGCTCACGCCTATAATCCCAGCACTTTGGGAGGCTGAGGTGGGCGGATCACTTGAGGTCAGGAGTTTGAGACCAGCGTGGCTGACATAGTGAAACCTCATCTCTATTCAACATGGTAAAATACGAAAATTAGCCAGGCATGGTGGCACGTGCCTGTAATCTCAGCTACTTGGAAGGCTGAGGTAGGAGAATCACTTATACCTAGGAGGTGAAGGTTGCAGTGAGCTGAGATCATGTCACTGCACTCCAGCCTGGGTGACAGAGTGAGACTCCATCTCAAAAAAAAAAAAAAAAAAGAAGAAAGAAAAGAAAAGAAAAAAGCGCAAATTCATGGGCCCCATATCAATCTACAAACATAGAAACTGGTGATGGGGTTGGGTGATCTGTGCTTTAACCAGCCCTTAGGGTAATCCTGACGCACAAGAGGTTGAGAACTAGTGGCCTAGAGTAACATTTCAGCTGTGAAACTAACGAAAACATAATTGCAGGTAAGTACTGGCTCCAAAACTCTGGATTTCTAGTTGACTTGGGGAAAGGCACTGATGCAAACAAACCACAATGCTCAGTGATTCAGGGTGATCAGTTTCACTCAATTACGTCCTTCCTTATTGACTATAATACTGTTGAATCTAACTTATACAGATGCTTTGGGTACTATTATACAATTCCAAGCATCAGAAAAAATGTCAGTAATATAATTTTTTTAAAAAATAAGTTGCAAAACCCAGGCACAGTGGCACATACCAGTAGTCCCAGCTACTTTGGCGGGCAGCTGATGTGGGATTGCTTAAACCCAGGAGTCTGAGACCAGCTTGGGCAACAAAGCAAGACTTCTGTCTAAAAAAAAAATTGCTTGATATAGGCAGGTACATATTCTGTAAAGCTTTTATTTTTTTTTATTTTTTTTATTTTTATTTTTTTTTTGAGACGGAGTTTCGCTCTTGTTACCCAGGCTGGAGTGCAATGGCGCGATCTCGGCTCACCGCAACCTCCGCCTCCTGGGTTCAGGCAATTCTCCTGCCTCAGCCTCCTGAGTAGCTGGGATTACAGGCACGCGCCACCATGCCCAACTAATGTTTTGTAGTTTTAGTAGAGACGGGGTTTCACCGTGTTGACCAGGATGGTCTCGATCTCTTGACCTCGTGATCCACCCGCCTCGGCCTCCCAAAGTGCTGGGATTACAGGCTTGAGCCACCGCGCCCGGCCTTCTGTAAAGCTTTTAAAGTATAATATTTCCCTAATGACAATACCACTAACCGTAGTATTGTCAACTGATATATGAGGGACAGGGTAGTGTCCTAGGAAAAACAGATAGTTGGAAAGCAGAAGCCTGGACCTTTGTTTCAGCTCTACCACTCACTAGCTGTGCTCTGCACAAGTTTCTTCATTTCAGTCTCGGGTGAGAATTAATTGAAATAAGAACTGTGAAAGTGCCTTGCATTTAGAATATAACAGTAAATAACAGTTCTTTCAAGAACACATAAAATCCTGTAATCCCAGTGCTTTGGGATGCGGAGGTGGGAGCATCGTGAGATCCCATCTCTACAAAAAATTGAAGAATTAGCCAGATATGGTGGCTTGGGCCTGTAGTCCCAGCTACTCAGGAGGCTGAGGCAGGAGGATTGCTTGAGCCCTGGAGTCTGACATTGCAATGAGCTATGATTGTATCACTGCACTCCAGCCTGGGCGACAGAGTAAGATCCCGTCTCAAAAAAAAAAAAAAAAAAAAAACTACAGAAAAAATAAAATGGGAAAGAAAACATGGGCTCCAGTATAGTTTCTAATACTGAATACTTATGTCTCAATTACTGTACTAGACACTTTACATGTTAGCTCATGAATCTTCACAGGAACTGTATGAGTTGTGAACTATTACGGCTCCATGTCAAAGTTGAAGACACTGAGACACACAAAGGAACATGCAGTAAGTGCCAAAGCTGAGAAGGAAAGCAGACTAAGTTGCCTCTACAAAGTATATTACTTCTCTCACAGGCATGAGAAAAACGGGAGCTAACAGGAAAACCCAGAAAATGTAAAAAGCATCACAAAACTATTGTTGCTACTACTATTTTGTTTTCTTTTGTGAGACGGAGTCTTGCTCTGTCGCCCAGGCTGGAGTACAATGGCGTGATCTCGGCTCACTGAAACCTCCGCCTCCCAGGTTCAAGCGATTCTCCTGCCTCAGCCTCCCGAGTATCTGGGACTACAGGTGCAGGCCACTGTACCTGGCTAATTTTTGTATTTTTAGTAGAAACAGGGTTTCATTATGTTGATCAGTTGACCTCGATCTCTTGACCTTGTGATCTGCCCGCCTTGGCCTCCCAAAGTGCTGGGATTACAGGCATGAGCCACCACACCCGGCCTACTACTACTACTATTATTTTTCCAAAAGTGGTGATGGGTTGACCTAATCCATCCACTACCTCAAGCCAAGCTGCCTTTGCCGACCAAACACATGCTTCAGGGAGGTGGGGGGCAGAACTATTCGTTGGAGAGTCTGTGGATATAAAATGGAAAATTTGGAAAGCCTCAGGTGGACTTGATCCATGATTCTACCTCCCTAATTGCGTCGCTAGGCGGGACCACATACAAGACACAAACTCACAAGTATTTCCCTTCTGAGGAAAGTATTATGATTACTATTAATAATAATATAAATAGTAATAATAACAGTGGTTAAAATTTAATGGACACTTAGATCAAGCTCAGTACTAGGCGCTCTACATACCTTATCTCTTACCAGCTCTGTCATTACGCAGGTAGCTGTTAACATCACTGCTGTATAGATGAGGAACTAAGACTCACACGTCCGCTAATCAATGACCTGGCCCCAAGCTTAATCCCATAAGTCCAAATCCAGGGCCATGTCTGCCATTCCCTTTGCCTCTCAGCAGTGTGCAAGGGCTCTATGAGTTCTATTAGCTATTGTGCTTTATTATATGATGTATTCCTTCAAGGACTGGATTTCAATGCTACCTTTTCTCTTATCATGAAAAATGTAAACACTTTTCACAAAAATTCTTAGAAATGATCTAATTGGGAGGTACTATGGTAGTGAAAATAGTGTAAGCTTTGAGGTCAAACAGATGTGAGTTATCAAAACTTTTGAGACTCATTTTCTTCACTATTAAATGAGGGTATTAGTGTTCTCTCCACTATGAGCTAATGTGAGCATTAGCTGAGATAACATAAATAGGTAAACCATCTTTTAAAAAATTGGTGGTCCATAAATCCTCCTTTCTTTTACTTTTCCTTCTCCACTCTTCAACATGTTTACCTGTGGGGTCTCTGAATGCCTTCATTCATTCAACAACTACTTAATGAACTCATTGCATGTGCCATGCTCTGGATTAGAGAATTCGGTGGTGAATGAGATGACAAGGTCTCTACTCCCATGGAGCTTACATTCTTGTAGTGGGAGGCAGACATAAGCAAATCAACAAATGCATTTGATTACATCAGATAGTGCTATGCATGATGAAAAAAGGACCAAAGTGGCACAGCATTGGATAAAAAGTTCTACCCTTGGTCCTGCTAAGAGCTATGGGGTCTTGAGCAATAACAGTAACACTGGACACTGACTGACCAAGAACTTACTGGTGCCAAGCTCTGTGCTGAGCACTTCAAAGACATTACCCACTGAGATGCAGCAGCTCAGTAAAAGGAGAGAGTTGAGGTTCACAATCTTCGAGGTCCCTTCAGCTCTGAAATGTGTGCCTTCATTCAGTACCATTTGATTGTCATGCTACATCCCAGGCAACGGGAAGATGTAGCCTCTGATCAATTTAAGGACACATGAAGGTTTCTTTCAATGTGGTTGATTACATCAAAGATCATCTTTATCAGAGTTATCAAGTTCAAGTACACGGTCATTATAAGGGGAATCTTTTCTATGTACTTAAACTTGAAGCATGAAGTCATCAGGCCTCTACTAGGATATCTGGATGAGGCTTTTGAGACATTCACTTTTAGGATGAACAGTGTTGTCAAGGTATCTGTCCTGCCAAATGACAGCCTCATTGCCGAAAAGATGCAGACACACCCACACATGACTGGATGGTAAAATTCGAAACATCAGGAACACAGCCTGAACATATCCAATCTGTTGACAATTATGATTCTACAGTGTATTCAGCAATTTCACTTTCATAAGACACTTTTGTATTTGAAATGAAATCTTTTCTTTCAATCTGATAAAAGACACCCTTATAAATGTTGTCACAAGGTAACAGGATAATAAGGTGCCATACTGTGTATATTCCGCTAACTACTCATTACAAATGATTCCATCTTTTTATTAGAAATAAAATCTGGTGTTTTCACAGGTGAAATGAAAAAATGGGCATAAGTCATGTTACCTTTAGAAGATAATGGTCCTCCAACTAGCCTGGCAAAGAAAGAGGGGTGGGTCCTCAACTTTGTTTATCATAACATAATAAGCAGTAAATTTTCTAAATGCAGAGGATTTTAAATTAAAATCCCCAGTATCCATTATATTCAGGGTAACAGAAAAAAAAATACCCAAACTACAGTAACTGATGTGGATCAATGTAGAAATGGTCTCTTGAATTTCCTGTATAATTCATTTCTTGACAAAAGCACTGCTGATACCTTATAACTACGTCTAATTTCCAACTTGCTACTGTCAATGTTACAACAAATTTGATGCAGGATTACCAACTTCAGAGACAGAAATGGCCCCTCCATCTCCCATGCACTATCATTCATTCAGGACCCACTGCACACCGTGTTTTGGTAAAGCTATTTGAGGAAACAAGGCTCAGGCGTGTACTAATTACTACAAGGAGCAAGTGGACTAATCTGACATTTTAGAGGCACCAGTGGGAAATCATCAGAAGTCTCAGGGGAGTAGGAGAGCCCAGAACAGTGAGGAGCAGCTTTGTACTAATTTGATCTTGCAAGAGATGATCGTAGTACTGTTGCTGTTGATTACCTAACAGCAACTCTGTATAGTGTTTTCTTAGGCAGTAAATCTGTATGTTATTTGTCATGAATACTAGAATATTTACTGTTATCAAAGGTAATAATAAGAATTATTTTTAGTGTTACAAAAATGCTATGAGCACCTAGTCTGAGTTGAACACTGAAAATTATAGGTAACTGCTTCCTTTACTCCATGGAAGAGCATACTGTGCAGCCTGAACGTCTCTTGAAATTGCTATATGTCCTCTGGACCCTGCAGCACATTTTTCATATTTAAAATTTGTATTAGGAATGTAAATCTAGGTTATGGTTTTAAATATTTTCACATTCAGTAATAACATCAATTTCTAAAAGCTGTATTTTATTTTCCTTTATAGGTTAAGTCTGAAGGTAGGATTATAGAATTCAAGTATGATGGAGGGAGGAATGCATTTTAAATAACTAATGTTGCTGCATG
Source organism: Cebus imitator (assembly GCF_001604975.1). Lineage (NCBI taxonomy): Eukaryota > Metazoa > Chordata > Mammalia > Primates > Cebidae > Cebus > Cebus imitator. The sequence continues at coordinate 2,053,775 of NW_016107425.1, read as the reverse complement.
CAACATGCCCTATATTTATTGGCCTCTTACTCAGGGTCCATTTTAATTGTTATCTGCTCATGCATCCTATACCACATAATGAAATGTTTCCATTTCACCCCGTGAGCCCTGGGTTTTCATGTGCACCTTTACTAATGACCCTTAATTAAGCTGATTTTATCCTTGAAAATGTGAGTTTTCTTTTGGTCAACAAGTGTTTTTAAGGGAGAGGTCTGAATGAACTTTCAAAGAGACATTTAAAATGCTTATTTTAAGCAGTTGTAAAACTGAACAAAGTACATTTGTACTCAAGTGTGGGCTACGAACACATATATTTTTCATTGTATGTTTCCAGGGAAGCACTTTCACCCTGCAGCGTGCCGTCAATCCTCAGTTATGTTACATTGCAGAGGTATCAAATATCTGCGTAGAAAACAACACAATAAAGTAGCTTGGCTACTTTACATTAGCTAACAATGTCAACCAGAGATAATATGTGATTTAAAAGACACCCTGTAAAATGTCTTACTGAATATATTTTTTCATAATGATCAGTAAATGACAAAGTCTAGTAACAAAACCATTATTTATAGCATGTTAACATCTAATTGATTTTACAAATGGAGGCAATTATTTTGGGTGAAGGGAGGACTGCCTGCCAGATTTAAATGATTTATGATTACCAAGAGAGAAAATCAACAATGTTTTGCTAATTCATTTTCAAATATGGTTCTTACATTCATTGATGAGTTTAATTTTAAACGAAATGATTTGCTTAATAATATATTAACTTTAACAACAAAAAAACACCCCAATTTACTTTGTGACAGCAATCTGATACATTTTTAACTGTTTAAAAATGCTGCCTCCTAAGGTAAGCTCAGAAGGGACTGTAGCATGGGAACATATTTTTGAGGTGCTGATTTAGCCTCACAGAAAGATCACACTTCATGAACTCCAACCAATTACTCAGAGTAGGCGCACAGGCTCTTACAGCGCTGTGTGCTTCAAGTCCACAAGAACACTGCAAATGCATCCATGCCTTACGTTTCTTGACCTAAAACACTGACTGATTACATGACACGTTTCATAACTTGTACAAATGTTGCCAAAGAAAAATTAAATAGTCTGCATCGCTTGATATAACTCTTGTATTGATTTTTATAATCTAGTACTAAGATGTGTGTTTCAAAAGTAAATGAGAAAGATTGAAGGTTCCTTCCCATCTCAAGGCAACTATAAAGCAGAAGAGAAGCTCACATTTCACAAGAAATAACCTGTGCATTTGTTGAGGGAAAAAAAGCCCCACATGTACCACTAGGGAATGCCCCAGGCTGAAGCAGATACTGATTGGGCAAAGCTAAAGGACAAGAGCCCTTGAAACTAAACAAAAGCAAATTCATCTGTGGACAGATGTTGATTACATCAAAGCAAAAAAGGAACTCCCCCAATTCCCAATTTTTTAAAACAATTAATATGGCTCTATAATCTATACAGTAAGGACAAAGTTAAGTTTCTTAACCGATCATAATAAACATGAGTAAACTTGTTTTAAAAGACTTTCAGTTCAGTTACAGACTATTCTAGTGTGTTTTTAGGTATGGGCTTCTCCAAACAGTGGTTTATTCATTCCCATGGACATGTCTGGAAAGCCAAGCTGGCCATGCCATCAGCCCCTTCCTTCCAGGGGTTAACTGCTCTGGCTGCCAAATAAAATACAGAGCGAGTCATGTAATTATGGAGACAGTCAAAGGGCAGGCTCTATTTTGAAATCTATTTGCACAGACAAGGTCTTCCAATTGAACTTACAGGAAACAACCTGGTAAAGAGCCTCCTTTTCCCCAGATGCTTTCCACACTTTTTCTCCAATGCAGGATATGGACACCATACACCACTGCTTCCTGGATTTCAAGCTAAGATGCCATTACAGAGAGAAAGTGGATCTCTTTCACCAATCTTTAAAAAACATTTTTTTGGTCTAATTAACAGCATTTGGCAACAGCCTCTGGATGATAAAGCCACAGTGTTTATTAAACAACATTTCTAAAGAGGATGCAGGCCCAGTTGGTATGCAGGTGTTGGAAAACAGCTCATTTTCTTTAATGCTGATAATAAAGCACATAGTTGAATCTAAAATATATGGGCATAATTGCTTGTCTAAAATAAATATTCTACTTCACATCCAAAGTGTTGTCCTTGAAGTTATTTATACCTAAGACCACTAAACAGTAATAAAGATCACACAGAAATAAAAAGGAAATATGTGAAATATTTTAAGTGACAAAAAAGTCATCATTCACTTTTATGCTGAAACATAAAAGTTAATCCTAGTTGTTTACTGCTCTAAGTTTGCAATTTTTATGAGGATGCATCATTCTCATATTAAGGTAGGACTGGGCAACTAGTAATAATAAAACATCTCAAATGAAGTTGAGATGGATACTGGTCTATAGATGTCAGAATTCATCTACAGCCTGGGAGTCCTTGTTCTAGAAAAGATGAACTGGAAAGTCGCTCATAGAGCATTTCTGGGGAGAGGAAGGGCAGCAGCCTGAGGGTACCTTCTTCCAATAATAACAACATTTAAGAATGGTGCCCAGGTCATTGCAAAACATGACCTTCCCCAAGGCTTAATCAGGAAGTTGGCTCTACACTATATATCTCCTCCTTTAGCAACTGATAGAGTATAACATCAATGACAAGTTCAGAAATGGTTTGCGAAAATACTTCATTTTGCTTGTTTGCAAAAGCTAAATCTGATAACATATGATTATTCACTAATGTACACCACCAGCACACAGCCATCTGTATTTATACAAGAAGCATTCCCCTCTTTTTGGGAAACTAAAACACCTCAACTTACTCTAGAAACACAGATCTATAAATGTTCCTACTTAATAATACAGACTCCTGTTTGTGAATCGAGGAAAAAAGATTCCTTTTAGCTGGCCGAGTTATAGCTGGGGGAAGGGAGCCAAAGATTATAGTCAGAACTCAAGTATAAAACTAAAAGCTGATCATTTGGTGGATTAGTAGAAGTTACATAGAAATGATTAATTTGTACAATAGGGCTATTGCATGGAATTTCTCCATTTGAGACAAAAAAATGTTTACTTCAAAGTTTAAATTCATCTTTATAGTCATAAAGTATTGAGTCACAGTGAAATAGTATATACTTGGCAAATCCCATTGTCTCTCAGCTAAAGTTTAGAGAAAAGCAGCTTTTTAGCACTTCAACAATACATATACTCAGGCAACTTCTTGGACAAAGAAATATTGTATCCTTGCAGAGGAAATAAAGAAGCTGTTTATTAGGGCTGTGGTTAAAATGTAATAATTCATTCTAGTTGAGCCCTGTGAAAAATGTCATCAAAATATCATTTTCTTTGCCAGATTTTCTGGATGCCGTAATATCATTTAAACACAGAATAAAAGACAAGCTCTGATCAGAGTAGAAGCACAACACTAAAATGAACCAAAACCAAATGCTCTTGTCAAAGTTATAGGAAAGAATTTCACACAGTCCTGGTACCCAGGGAATGCACACTTCTAGGTTAGCACAGAACATCTGGCAAATTTCAACCTTCCAAAGTCACTCAAAAGAAACATTCCTGTTACCTCACACACTTTGGTTAAAGAAGAGGAAAATAGAACAATTTTATATTAAAGCACACAAATAGAACCAGAAAGAGCAATTTCATAGAAATCACACACGGAATTCAATTTTAGAGAAAGTCTATATAAAAACATCATGAGTTTTTAAAAAACTGATATAGTAATAAAATACTTCTTTAATTCTTAAAAAAACCTCCAGACTATTCATAAATACTACAGTCACATAAAATACTACTCAAAATATTAGTTATTTTGTATTAAAATACCCAAGAACAGAAGATATGGGGGCTTATAATCTATGCTCAAAAGCACAGCTTTAATATAAATATTTTTAAATTGTATTAAAGCATTTGAAAAGAGCATGATTTTAGTCTTCATATTACAATAGTGTCAACTGAATTCTATACACAGCATGCCCTGGGTATATTGTTGGGTGTCTTTCTTTCCTTTTTTTCTTTTCAATGGGCCATTTAAAGTTATTGCCACAAAAGCAAACCACTGGGATGAAACAGCTCAGAGCTTTGATCAAAATTTTAGTGTCAATACCAAAAAAATAAATAAATAAGACAAAAAACAAAAATATCTACACCTTAAACTTCCTGAGAAGATTTTCACTGTACACCTCCAAGTGAAAGGCATGGGATTAAAAAGAAAACATCTGAATATAAATCTTATCATGGTATTTTGACAACTGTGGGAGTTTTGTCTCTGCCCTGTGACCAGTCAATAGGCATGGTTCATCGGCAGGAAGATAGGTCAATAATTAAAATCTAAAATGACAAAGCTAAGCCTTCAGGAAAAACAATATATTTCCAAACTTCTGCAGTTGAGAGTACACAGATTCAACACAACAGAAACCAAGATCATTCATCAAGGAGTTATTTTCAACCAGAAAAATAGAGAAAATTTAGTAACCTCTTTAATCAAAGCAAAAGCTCCAAATTTTCTGAAGGCAGCTTTTTGGACTGGTATAGTTATGTTGCTACAAATAATTTGATACTCAATTTATATGGTATACTTGGTTGACCGTATGAATACTCACTTGACAGTACTGGGTATTAATGCAAAAAGTACAATGTGTTAAAATGGCACAGGCTTAAAAGGGAGCACCATAGAAGCCTGCTTACAATTTGGCCCATATATATATATATTTATATAAGTAAATATAAATAAACAAACATTTATTTAAATATATGTATATATTTAAAGATATGAACATTCAACTATCTGGTTTTTGTTTTTTTTTTTTTTTTGTACTAAAGATTAAAAATTAAGCCAGGCTCACACCTAAAAATCCAGCACTTTGGGAGGCTGAGGCCTGTGGATTGCTTGAGTCCAGGAATTCGAGACCAGCCTAAGAAACATGGTAAAACCTCGTCTCTACAAAAAATACAAACATTAGCTGGGCATGGTGGCATACATCTGTAGTCTCAGCTACTCGGGAGGTTGAGGTGGAAAGATCACTTGAGCCCAGGAAGCAGAGGTTGCAGTGATGAAGATCGCACCACTGCACTTCAGCCTAGGCAACAGTGAGACCCTGTCTTTAAAAAATTAAAATAAAATAAAAATTTTAAAAGATTAAAAATTAAAACCACCACAATCACCAACAAAACATGTACTCTTTATCTGTATGTAGCAGGCTGTTTGCTTCTCATCTCTGAAAACACAACATTACTTGAAAACCTTAGCCAACCAAGATCATTCACACTTAGTAGAATGACAAATTCATCATCTCATATTTACAGTTTTTAATATTGCCACAATACCAAAATATTTGATGTATAAAACATTTGAAACATATTTATTGTCTAACTGAGGCGATGGGCCACTTTTTGAAGTATACTTCTACTGGAGTGTTGCAAAGAAACCTCAACCCCTCAATGCCTAACAAGATATAGTCAATTTGGGGGTATGGCCGGGCATGGTGGCTAACGCCTGTAATCCTAACAGTCTGGGAGGCTGAGGTGGGCAGATTGCCTGAGCTCAGGAGTTTGAGACCAACCTGGGCAACATGGTGAAATCCCATCTCTACTAAAATAGAAAAGAAATTAGCTGGGCGTGGTGGTGTGTGCCTGTAGTCTCAGCTACTCGAGATGCTGAGGCAGGATAATTGCTTTGAACCCGGGTGGTGGAGGTCGCAGTGAGCTGAGATCACACCACTGCACTCCAGCTTGGGAGACAGAGCGAGATTCCATCTCTCCAAAAAACAACAACAACAACAACAACAAAAAGAAGATATAGTCAATTTGTCAATTTGGGGGTAAAAAGAAATAGTATGAAATTTAAAATTTTATATTTTGCTTATGAATGTAACATGGGAATTTCCTCCAAAAGGTGTGCCTTCCTAACTATATTTACTTCAGCTCTTGTTTAAATTGGTTTTCCTTCTGTGAGTACTGTTGGTTTACTTAAACAAGTTAGTTAAATTCTTTAAGCCTTAGTTTCTTCATTTATTAATGGGGATAATAATAACTTCCTCACAGGGTTGCTATGATAATTGTATGACATGATGTATAGAAAGTGGCATAAGGTAAGCACTCAATAAATGGTAATTACTATCATTGGTTATCTGACTATGGGAGGCGGTCACTCTAAAATGGACTAATCAGTAGTAGAAACCAGCCTGAATTTTTTTTTTGAGACGGAGTTTCGCTCTTGTTACCCAGGCTGGAACGCGATGGCGCGCTCACCGCAACCTCTGCCTCCTGGGCTCAGGCAATTCTCCTGCCTCAGCCTCCTGAGTAGCTGGGATCACAGGCACGCACCACGATGCCCAGCTAATTTTTTTTTTGTATTTTTAGTAGAGACGGGGTTTCACCATGTTGACCAGGATGGTCTCGATCTCTTGACCTCGTGATCCACCCACCTCGGCCTCCCAAAGTGCTGGGATTACAGGCGTGAGCCACCGCGCCCGACCCCAGCCTGAATTTTTAAATGTGCCTTCGACAATCCACAAAGCAAGTAATTCACAAAGTAATCTTCAGATCCTAGGTTGGGTCCCAGAGCCTTTACTATCCAAAGCACTGGGCCTCTCCTCACTTCATCACAGGGCCAGCCTGACCCCCAAATGAGACTGCAGATGTAGAAACACTTTACACACTGGACAGCATCTTATGATTGTAGTAAATAAGAGAAGGCTCACATTCAGTAGGATTAATTACGGACAGCCTAATTTTGATGTTTTCCTGAGAGTTCCTGCTGGGCTCTTGCTAGAATGCCGATGGTTAATGGTGAGGTCTAAGGAAAATTCCTTCCTCCATCCATAGGCATAAACGCCCTGGCTTTTTTCAAGAATCATACCTTTCTAAACATATGAGAATACTTCTTAAATTTGTGCAAAGGTTGAGATGGGAGAAATTATGTTATGGAAAGATTCCACTTTTCATTGAAGACATTCCCTGTAAAGTGTACTATCAGAAATAAGTTTAAGAGTTAGATCAGAATGCTGCTATTTTGGCCGGGCACAGTGGCTCAGCTTATAATCACTTTGGGAGGCGTGCAGATCCCTTGAGCTCAGCAGTTCAAGGCCAGCCTGGGCAACATGGTGAAACCGTGCCTCTACGAAAAATACAAAAATTAGCCAGGCGTGGTGGCGAGCGCCTGCAGTCCCAGCTACTCGGAAGACTGAGGTGGGAGGATACTTGAGCCCAGGAAGCCAAGGCTGTAATGAGTTGAGGTCACACCACTGCATTTCAGTGTGGGCAACAAAGTGAGACCCTGTCTCCAAAAAAAAAAAGAAAAGATAAAGAATGCAGCGTTTTAATTCTGTTACTAAATAGCATTCAGTCAATGCTGTGCTTATCCATACACTTTAATGTTGTCCTTGGTAACGTTAGTTTGTAAGAGTTTAAACATATTTGTTTTGGTGTGTGCAATTTATTTAGTAGAAATATTCCAGAGCTCACCAAACCTTATTGTTTAAATGTATCAAGAAATCTTCTTTGCATTAAAATTCCTGTTTATTAAACAGTGATACAGGAAGAACTTATTTACATTTCAAGCACTACCAACATACATCACTTATGACAAAAAAGGCAAGCACTCCATAAGAAATGCTCAATCACTGTCAATCACAAACACTAAAATATACATGAACCAAAGCATGCCGTGTGAACTGTATTAAATTCAGCTAAACACAGAATTACCAACAGAACAAACAAAAAAACAAATAATTATCAGTGACTCACAGACCTATTTACACAATACACAAAATAACTTAGAAAGGTGTAACCATGGAAACCTGATGGCCTAAATTCAGTACCTTTAAATTTTGCATTTATTTAATCACTGTGCAAATGATGTCCTTACAAAATTTAAATATTTTTAAAGCTGTCACAGCTTACCTTTGTTATCAGATCATTGATTGAAATAGTTTCAGCTATAAATTACTTATCTTTAAAATTATTCAGAGACCAGTTTAATGAAACTATGATAAAAATGTCAAACAATTTTTTCTAAGTTCGTCGGAAAATTATTATTTCACAGCCACTGATTAACAACCGAAAAACTCAACTATTTACAGTAAGTCCCATAATAGTCAAGTACTATTAACAGACACTTTGACATAAAGACTTTTCTTGAATTCATACTGTTGCATGCAACCACCTCCGCTTCCTCTAATTAACTACTAAAGCAGAAATGCTATTAGTTGTTTTCATTTATAAGTTGTTTTCACTGATAATTACCATTTGAAGAGTTTAATATTTAATCCTATAGTTGGTCCTAATGTCTTATATTTTATTTCATAATCTAAATGACTAAAACATTATTTTGTAGTTCACTGGCTCCCACACTTAAGATGTAATGTTCAGTGTGTATTTCATTATGTAGATGAGCAATGGATGTTGTCTGACATGATTTAAATAGGTCAACAGTATTTTCCTAGTCACATTAATCATCCAGACAGCTAGAATGAAAAAAAAAAAAGGCCTTGAAAACTAAAACTAGAGAATCTATTCACACAAATGACATTTACCATCAGTGGATTATCTAGGATGTGGTTAAGGAGAAGGAAGAGTTACAGACTTTGAACACATGTTTCATCATTTATTCAGAAACCACTTCAAGACCCTAGCTCTATTTTCTGAATTGAAGCAAACACCTACAGAAAGAGATTTCTTAGATATGGAATTGTAATTAAAAAAAAAAAAAAAAAAGCATTACATGGCAATCTATGAAACTTTTTTCATTCCAGAAGAAAGAATAAAATTTGGGAAGCCTAGCTCTAAATGAGGCTGAGCACCGAGAGTAGGTTCAGGTTTATTGTATGTATAAAAATACACAACAGCATAGGTATACCAAAATCGCACAAATCACCGCTAAAGAACTTACTCATATAACAAACACCACTTGTCCCTCAAAAACCTATGGAAAAACATAAACAAAATAAATAAAACGAACAAAAAATATACAGCAGCGCAAACGGGAACACAGTCCTCACTATGGCAGCAATCCTGTCTTCACCTCCTGAAAGAGGCCCAGAAAGTAAAGAGAAGGGGAAAAGGAAAGGCAGAACTGGTTTTTAGAAGTAGCTGCTGGTCAGGTGCCGTGGCTCACACCTGTAATCTCAGCACTTTGGGAGGCTAAGGTGGTGGATCACCTGAGGTCAGGAGTTGAAGACTAGCCTGACCAACATGATAAAACCTCGTCTTTAGAATTGCTTGAACCCAGGAGGCGTAGGTTGAAGTGAGCCGAGATCGCGCCACTGCACTCCAGCCTGGTGCCTGACGACAGAGCGAGACTCTGTCACAAAAAAAAACAACAAAATTAGCCAGGTGTGGTGTTGCAGGCCTGTGGTCCCAGCTACTCAGGAGGCTGAGACAGGAGAATTGCTTGAACCCAGGAGGCAGAGGCTGCAGTGAGCCAAGATGGCTCACTCCAGCCTGGGGACAGAGCAAGGCTCCGTCTCAAAAAAAAAAAAAAAACAAGTAGCTGCAAAAAAACTTACTCCAGCCGTGAGTTAAAAAGTATCTGATGAGCAGCACAGGAAGCCACAAATGTGAATTTGGAAACAGCAACTCGATAGTCTCATTTTCACTGTCACGACTGACCTTTGCACTAGGTATTGCAGAGGGAGGTTTGGTCTACATGACTAGTCAATGTGTAGAACACTATTCTGGACAAGCATTCTACCACTTTGTTGGTTCCATATGAATTAGACATAAGTGACACATAATCCTTTCCCTCCCAAGAGAAGCTCTTTGTGGGTCTGGCAGCTGTGAAGAAGACAGTGTCTACCAACTTTTTCACTGTGAACTCACTTCTCCAAGGTCATCCTTCTGGGTGGATGTGTTCTGCCCTCTCCTGAAACCACACAGAAAGAGCCACAGAGGACATGGGAAGACCATGTTTTGTTTTGTTTTGTTTTACTAATTATGAAATAGTTCATGTGTGGTATGAAATATTTTAATAACAATACTAAAAAAGCATAAAGAGAAAAGCAAATGATAAGGTAAAAAGTGTCTTCAAATGATCACTGTTAACAGTCAGCAAACATACTTTAGAACATTTCTCTATGCATCCACTAATATATTTTTATAGTATATTTCATACATATTCTGTTTGTACATGCAATTTTTTATTAACTATTTTAAAAGCAATCTCTCTCTCTAATATATGGAAAGCATCTGTCTTTAACAAAAAATACAGATGTACATGATCTTTTTAGTGATTTCGGAGCATTCCCTTATGCAAAGGGATCACATAGCCCCTCATGATGAGCATTTTGGTAGGTTATTTTTGTTTTTTTTTTTTGCTTTATATAATAAGATTTTTACAAGTACAGTTACACAAGTGATGAATTATTCTTTTTAGTTTACTTTTTTTTTTTTGAGATGGAGTTTCATCTTTGTTGCCCAGGCTGGAGTGCAATGGACAATCTCAACTCACCGCAACCTCCGCCTCCCGGGTTCAAGCGATTCTCCTGCCTCAGCCTTCCTGAGTAGCTGGGATTACAGACATGTGCTACCATGACCGGCTGATTTTTGTATTTTTAGTAGAGTCGGAGTTTCTCCATGTTGGTCAGGCTGGTCTCGAACTCCTGACCTCAGGTGATCAGCCTGCCTCGGGCCTCCCAAAGTACTGGGATTACAGGTGTGAGCCACCAGGCCTGGCCTCTTTTTATTTTAAATGTGTAAAAGTAGTATTCATGGGTTAACAAATATGCAAAACTTTAACATACTTGCAAAACTGTTCACAAACATTGCAATTCGTATTCCTAAAGATGCCTATTTCCTATACCCTCACCAATAGTTTAACATTAAAATCTGTCAGTCTGATAAATGAAAAATGGTATCTCTCTTTTACTTAATTTTTTTTCAGAGGTTGAAGATCTTTTTCTTTGTTTATTTCTGTATCCTCTTTTGTGAATTTTCCTGTTAGGCCTCTTGGGTTATTTTTCACCTGATTTATTTATTTATTATTTTTTGAGAAAAAGTCTCACTCTGTCACCCAGGCTGGATGCAGTAGCATGACCTCTGCATCCCAGGTTCAAGCGATTCTCCTGCCTCAGCCTCCCTAGTAACTGGGATTACAGGCCTGTGCCATGATGCCTGGCTAATTTTGTATTTTAAGTAGAGATAGGGTTTCACCATGTTAACCAGGCTGATCTCAAACTACTGACCTCAAGTGATGTACCTGCCTTGGCCTCCCAAACTGCTGGGATCACAGGCATGAGCCACTGTGACCGGCCTCTTCACCTGACTTATTTTTAAGAGTACTCTGTGAATCAGAAACATTAAAACGTGTATACTATATTGCTTCAACTATTTTTCAGTTGCTTTTTTGCACTTCTACCATGTTTAACTGTTTTTGGCCACAAAATTGGGCTTATATTGAATTTACTGATTAATCTAAGGACAATATGACTATAATTTTTTGCGACAGGGTCTTGCTCTGTCACCCAGACGGAGTGCGGTGGGGCAGTCATAGCTCACTGCAGGTTTAACTTCCTGGCTCAAGCAATTCTCCTGCCTCAGCCTCCCAAGTAGCTTGGACCACAGATACATGCCACCATGTCCCCCAATTTTTTTTTTTAATTTTGTAGAGACAGGGTCTTACTATGTTGCCCAGGCTAGTCTCAAACTCCTGGATTCAAGAAATCCTCCTGCCTCAGTCTCCCACAGTGCTGGAATTACAAGCATGAGCCACCATGCCCAGCTGACTCTAAAATACTTAACTGTCTTCTTTAAGATAAGAAATGTCTTCACACTTCCTACAGTGTTCTCTCATGTCCATCAGTGGAGAACTAATGTTTTCTTCATATAGGACTTGCTAGCTATTTCTTGTTATTTGTCTATCCTTAGGTGGTTTTTTTTTTTTTT
>NW_016107425.1:2040221-2041732 GCF_001604975.1 Cebus imitator | reverse complement strand
TATATAACTTATTTTCATATAACATTAAACTTCTTTAAAAAACAAGTTTTAAAAATTGAAGTATAATACTCTAATGTCCTATCTTTATGTTCTTTCATATATCGAAAATCAAACATACATAGAGACTCACGCACTTTCTCCACTGGAGGTTAGTGAGTTGGGACCAAGTGGGGTTAGGTTGACTTTGTTTTCCATTGCTGCCAACTGTCTCCTCTCTTACCTTGCCTCTCCCCAGATATTATCTTCCCTCCTTCCAGATGAGGAGTGCTGGACTGGATAAACTAACAGGTGTTGGAAGTGCCAGCGAAGTAAAGCTCCAATAAAAGTATACTATTTTAGGCCAGGCGCGGTGGCTCACTCCTGTAATCCCAGCACTTTGGGAGGCCAAGGCGGGTAGATCACAAGGTCAAGAGATCCAGACCATCCTGGTCAACACGGTGAAACCCCGTCTCTATTAAAAATACAAAAAATTAGCTGGGCATGGTGGTGCGTGCCTGTAATCCCAGCTACTCAGGAGGCTGAGGCAGAAGAACTGCCTGAACCCAGGAGGCGGAGGTTGTGGTGAGCCGAGATCGCGCCATTGCACTCCAGCCTGGGTAACAACAGCGAAACTCTGTCTCAGAAAAAAACAAAACAAAACTATTTTTCTGTTAAAGACCTGATATTTGAAATATTTCTCATAGCTGGGCGTCTATAATGTCGGCTACTTGGGAGGCTGAGGTGAAAGAATTGCTTGAACCCAGGAGTTTGAGACCAGCCTGGGGAGCACAGTGAGATCCTTTCTCTTAAAATACATATATGTATATATGTGTATATATATATGTGTGTGTACATATACATATTTCTGGCCAGGCACGGTGGCTCACACCTATAATCCCAGCATTTTTGGGAGGCTGAGGCAGGTGGATCACTTGAGGTCAGAAGTTCAAGACCAGCCTGGCCAAGATGGTGAAACTCGTCTCTACTAAAAACACAAAAATTAGCTGGGTATGGTGGTGGGTGCCTGTAATCCCAGCTACTGGGGAGGCCAAGGCAGGAGAATTGCTTGAACATGGGAGGCGGAGGCTGCAGTGAGCTGATATGTGCCACTGCACCCCAGCCTGGGCAACAGAGTTCCATTTGACCCAGCAGTCCCATTACTGGGTATATACCCAAAGGATTATAAATTGTTCTATTATAAAGACACAGGCACATGTATGTTCATAGAGGCACTGTTTACAATAGCAAAGACCTGGAACCAACCCAAATATCTGTAGACAATAGACTGGACAAGGAAAATGTGGCACATATAAACCATGGAATACTATGTAGCCATAAAAAATGATGAGTTCATGTCCTTTGTAGAGACATGGATGAATCTGGAAACCATAATTCTCAGCAAACTTACATAAAAACAGAAATCAAACACCACATGTTCTCACTCATAGGTGGGTGTTGAACAATGAGAACACAGGGACACAGGAAGGGAGCATCACACACTGGGGTCTGTTGGGGGGGGGAGTAGGGGAAGG